>NW_027259355.1:0-33699 GCF_045791955.1 Oncorhynchus clarkii lewisi
GCATTTTAAAGCTTATTTCCTGCAATTCTACACATTTTGCCATTTATTATATGTGTTCATGGTTAACTGAGTGACTCAAACATTACAACAAAATCAATGGGCTACAAAAGCTAGCTAATTAAATATGGGCTAGTTGATCGGTTATAAATATCTCTCTAAGGTTAACAATGACTAACATGACAAGAGGAAAACAACTGATTCACTACCCAATTTCGAAATTGCACCTTGTGCTACTATTACAATGTTCAAGAGTAAATTGAAAACCTGGCTGCAGGTCAAACTCATAAAAAAAACACACCCTCGTCCACTTACCCTTTCCTTATGCCCTTGGGGGAATCCCTAAAACCATCACCAATCCCCATCCTCATCAGCCCAGTTAAATAAAGGTTTAATAAAAATAAACATTTAAAAATGTAAATCTTGGAAGGCGGTCCAAATGATTAGACAAGCAATGGACGTTTGCAACGTAAGCCCCTCAGCCCTTGTTTTTAGTCGAGTTTGCAAGTGTACAATTACGTTCACTCAGGGGCCTGAACCTCCCCATAATTCAATTTGCAATGATTGTACATCCGCTAAGAAAGTCCTCCAAAACCTAAAAACGACATCAAGCAACATCAAGCCCTGAAGCAAGCTTCCAGGAAATTGGAACGGAAAATACGCACCACCAAACTGGAAGTTTTCCAATTGGCTGGGTAAGACAGTACTGCGCAATATCAACTGCTGCACGATCATCCTACTTTTCCAACCTAACTGAGGAGAATAAAAACTATCCCAAATGTATTTTTCATACTGTCGCAAAGCTAACTAAAATGTAGCATTCCCCAAGAGAGGATGGACTTCACTTCAGCAGTGATGAATTCATGAACGTGTTTGATGAAAAGATCATGGTCATTAGAAAGCAAATTACAGACTCCTCTTTGAATCTGTGTATTTCTCCAAAACTCAGTTGTCCTGAGTCTGCACAGAACTGCCAGGACCTAAGATCAATGGAGACACAAGTTTTTATAATCCTGTATCTCTCGATGCATTCACGAAAATAGTCATGACCTCTAAACGTTCCAGCTGCCTACTGGACCCTATTCCAACTAAATTACTGAAAGAGCTACTTCCTGTGCTCTGCACTCCTATGTTGAACATAATAAATGTCTCCTTATCCTCCAGATCTGTGCCAGACTCACTAAAAGTGGCACTGATAAAGCCTCTCCTGAAAAAGTCAAACCTTGACACGGAATTTTCTTTGACTATTTATTAGCCTATATCGAAACTCCCATTCCACTAAAACAAATGTACAAAAAGCTTTTGCTCAGAAACTCACTGCCTTCCTGAAGACAAATAATTTATTTAGAAATGCTCCAGCCTGGTTTTAGACCCTATCATAGTACTGAGACTACACAAAAGAGCAGGTTTTTTTCTCCATCTTTTGCAATCTTACAATTGCAAAAACTTTTTGTCAAAAAATTACGCTTAAAAGCGAATCCATGCTTTTGTCACCTCAAGATTAGACTACTGCAAACTAGACGACATAAACTAGACGACAGGGGCGACAGGTATCCTAGCGGTTAGTAACCGAAAGGTTGCAAGTTCGAATCCCTGAGTCTGCCTGGTGGAATAATTTGCTGTTCAGCTCTTGAGCAAGGGGGTTACCCCCACAACAATTTCTCCCCGGGTGCTGATGACATCAATTAAGGTACGCCGCCGCACCTCTCTGATTCAGAGGGGATGGGTTAAATACGGAAGATAAATTTAGGTTGAATGTATCCAGTCGTGAAACTGATTAAATGTTCCCTAAACCCATATATATATATATATATATATATACACACACACACACACACACACACACACACACACACACACACACACACACACAGCTGATTTGGGAGGTCAGGGATCAACCTCTGATACGGTCCAGTCCATCATGAGAGAGATCCAGAGCACTGGGCCTCTAACAGAGCATCTAACGCATACGTCACTTTATCCTGGTGCCTGAACGCCGTTTGGGTCTTATAGCACGTGGTCAAAACGCAATCTTTTTAATGCTACGTGTGTAAAGTAAACAGGTGCAGGCGCTAAATCAACGCATGTACGCGTTAAATTAACATCTTCACTCGCTAAATTAATGCCTACACGCGTCAAATAAGTGGGTTCAAATGTGCTTGCAGGCGATCCAACATGTGCTAAAAAAACAGCTGCAAGCGGTCCTGCACACGTCAAATTAACGCCTACCGCTGCTAAATATATAGTGTCGGGGAAAAGTATTTGATCACCTGCTGATTTTGTACGTTTGCCCACTGACAAAGAAATGATCAGTCTATAATTTTAATGGTAGATTTATTTGAACAGTGAGAGACAGAATAACAACAAAAAAATCCATAAAAACGCATGTCAAAAATGTTATAAATTGATTTGCATTTTAATGAAGGAAATAAGTATTTGACCCCCTCTCAATCAGAAAGATTTCTGGCTCCCAGGTGTCTTTTATACAGGTAACGAGCTAAGATTAGGAGCCCACTCTTAAAGGGAGTGCTCCTAATCTCAGTTTGTTACCTGTATAAAAGACACCTGTCCACAGAAGCAATCAATCAATCAGATTCCAAACTCTCCACCATGGCCAAAACCAAAGAGCTCTCCAAGGATGTCAGGGACAAGATTGTAGGCTGGAATGGGCTACAAGACCATCGCCAAGCAGCTTGGTGAGAAGGTGACAACAGTTGGTGCGATTATTCGCAAATGGAAGAAACACAAAAGAACTGTCAATCTCCCTCGGCCTGGGGCTCCATGCAAGATCTCACCTCGTGGAGTTGCAATGATCATGAGAACGGTGAGGAATCAGCCCAGAACTACACGGGAGGATCTTGTCAATGATCTCAAGGCAGCTGCGACCATAGTCACCAAGAAAACAATTGGTAACATACTACGCCGTGAAGGACTGAAATCCTGCAGCGCCCGCAAGGTCCCCCTGCTCAAGAAAGCTCAGATACATGCCCATCTGAAGTTTGCCAATGAAAATATGAATGATTCAGAGGACAACTGGGTGAAAGTGTTGTGGTCAGATGAGACCAAATGCAATGCGGTGTCTGTGTGTCTGTATATTGTCTACAAAAGTGGATCCTCGTAATTGTATTTAACTTCCTTTTTAGACCACATAGGCCTAAGAAAATACCTCAAATGGTAGGCTAAGCACATCTCTCTCTGAATCTATCTGTATTTCTGAATCTATCTGTGTCCATTTTGAAATTGCTGAACGAATAGGCCTACCTCATCGCAGCTTGTTTGCTTGCACTTGCTTCTTCTTAGAGCTAAGTGTTAATGATATAAGAACATTGTGAATTTACTGAACAAAAATGTAATGTTTGTGTATAGTTCAAAATTCAAAACTCAAGTTGCCGTTCGTATTTATTGAAGGATATTGAGGTTCTTATCGACTTACACAAATCCACAAGGAATCAGTAGAAACCACATTTGTTTAAACAAGTCAGCCATAACAGCTATGGCTTTAAAAAGTCAGTAAATGAGGCTGAATGAACTGTTCGCTGTCAGATGAGTTACCGCTATTAGCCAGGTGTAACGGTGGTAAGGATTCACTCCATGGTGCTGAAAGGAAAGCTGCGCTGTCAGGACAGCTGTATTTAGTTTGTGAGCAACGGTTGTCACCGTTATAGTGCAATTAATGTATAGTTTAGTAACGTGTAGTGGCTTTGCTGGCATGCATCAAACAAAATGTTGCGTTTGTCCCACCAAGATTTACATCCCAAAATTGCAACTGAGTGATTCATGTGTGCTGCGGTCTATAACAGAATCTTGATTAAAGTTCCTTCTCCCAATGCTGCATTGTAGTGTGCTGAACGTCACACGAGTTCCCAAGCCAAACACGTCAAAGATCTGGCCAACGTTTTAACACAAGACGTGAAAAATAAGTACTCCATCTTCCTGCTAAAGCATTTCTCATCATTTGAAGCCGACGAAAGACCAACAAGCCTTTTTCAATAAAAGCTCAAAAGCAGTGCTTAATTTGAGCCGGATCCTGCCTCTCAGATTCCACTGTTTTTGTTCTATATCCTGAACCATGATTTATTGATTATTTCACTATTCGCACTGTAACATTCTAATAAAAGCAATCAGCATTAAATCAAGTTGCCTCCTCGTTATTTCTCCCGCCCCCCAGAAAGACCATGTAAAAGCCTTGTGATCCTTCTATGTAATCATCCTATCCTGCTACACTGATTCCAGACCTTCTCTCTTATTTGTACATTGAGGTTATGGGGATGGCCAGTAGGGTAAGTGACTGATCTTGACACAGGTCTTGGTAGTGCTGGCCAGTTAGTGAAGAGGTCCCGACGTAATCACGGCACGTAGTCTAGTCGTCTCCCTACTGATTTTGAATTGTGGTAAAACCAAATAAAAGTTTATAAGAAAAGAGAATCAAGTTTGACATTTTTCAAGTCCAAAAATCCAGAGAAAAATGGTGAATCGAACCCAGAACGAGCCAGAGAACTTTCAGCGTCAGGGGAGAGGAGTGAGAGGCAAACTGTTCCTGAAGGCGATGCTAATCCCACCAGTTCAGCATCAGCACCTCCACTAGCTAGTAGGCCTCCTAGCTAGTCAGACTCAGCGGGTGAGGGAGACTGGAGCTGGGAGGGAGGTAGGCAGTGCGTTCACCGACAAAGTGTTTGGAGCAGGTGCAAGTTGTAGTTCAAGAACAAGCAAACGTATAACCCCTGGCTTGTCATGCAGAATTCAAAGTTGGGCTGTACAACATGCAAAAAGGTTGGGAGCTTTGGTCTAGAGATGACTGGAGGGATTAAACTAGTGATAAAATAATTTATAAGGTTAAAGATAATGATTAAATAGTTCTACCCGGAAACTTAACCATTGGGGAGTATAGGTTGTGTAGCATATATAAGGAATAATACAAATATTAAACATAAGTCCAACTAGGTTGGACTGGGGAAAGAATGTGTGTGCCTAAAGAAAACACGAAGAACAATTAAACTGTGTTAGAACCGACCCGGCTAGAATTTACGATATGATAGGACAGGGAGTACCCCTCCAGGTTTCCTTAATCTAGGGGGAATGGAACTGTTGGCTGGGTAGTGATAAACCGTGGTGAGAATTCTGGAGAAGAAGATAGCTCTCCTAATGTTAGTGTGCATGTGTGTGCGTAAGTAAGAAGCATGGTGTAAAATGAATGTCTTTGTATATCAACTGAGAGCTCTCGTGAATAAACATTGAGTTGACTTTTGTAAGCTGGGAATTCTGTCTGTTTCATTTAAACCAGAACTTTACAAACTCTGTTGCAGATCGATTAGATTAATTGAAATGTATGAACATTGATAACAAAATTCCCTTAACTAGCAAAAGAGTGGGTGGAATGTACAGTGAATTAACATTCTATGCATCAGATGTAAAAGAAAAAAACAACAAAGAGCCCTCAGAAAAAAGGTTTTGATCATGCCTGAACCAAGGCGCATTTGGTGGCAGCAAGCCTTGTAGACAAGGCTAAAGAGGACAACCTACAAACAAAAATGTAAATACACACTACAGCCAGTCTTCAGAACAGCCTTAGAAGGAGGCTAAACATCACAGCCACATGCCCGCACATGGCCTTGAGCAAGTTGACTCTTAGGAGGTAAATGGACTTGACATGGGGAGAGTCATTGTGGGAGGTTTTGAAAACTAAGGTAGGACATTTTTCCCCTTTACCTTTCCAGCAAAGAACATGACATGTGCTTCATATTATCACATAGGCAGGAGGCCTATATATTCTCATATGTGTGTTCTGCTGTAGCCTATAGAGATATATTTTATTTGAAGTTATCTTCTGATATTGTGATACTTGTTCTACTGTTACATTGGTGTCTTGAAAATTATATGAAATGTGGGTCTTGTGAGCCCCACAGCTGAGTATTTGTGCATATGGCGGGTGTTGTTTAAATGTCACTGTACACTGACGTCTAGAAAATTAGGCTATTAGAAAATTGGACTTGTGTGAGGCCTGCAGCTATACTCAAGTATGTGGCATACTGCAGTGACGTCTAAAATGCTTTGAATTAATAGCACCTTGCAGAGTGCTCTCCGTTTTACCCCCACAGACAGCAGGCTGCCACGTTGTTTGACTCTTTTTTTCTCAATCTGTTCCGGTACTTCAGCGCCCCCGGATATATCACATAACCCTCTAGAGACCAGTTTGCACCATGAGTAGGGGTAGATCAAACCAGTCCTACGGATTAGATAGCACTATCCCCCAGTCCCATGGATCCCAGCACAGCAGCCTACAGGCTCCACCATCATCCGCTACCTCGCCACCTTACCACCTGGTCTGACCCAGGGGCTGTAGTAAAGGTCAGAAAGTCAAGCCTACATACAGTATACTGGACAGACCCACAACTTCAATGGTATTCTAGAACCCAGTCGGCCCCTGACCTCCGTTGGGCACTACCACCCCAGCCCTACCAGTCTGCAGGTCAGCCCTACCCCGGCTTAGCCCTACCAGTCTCCGGCTCAGGCCTACCCCAGCTCAGCTCTATCAGCTTCCAGCCATACCAGGCTCCAGCCCCCTGCTCAGTCCTAGCAGCACATGGCCCAGCTATACCAGGCTCCAGCCCCCTGCTTAGTCTTAGCAGCACATGGCCCAGCTATACCAGGCTCCAGCCCCCTGCTCAGTCCTAGCAGCACATGGCCCAGCTATACCAGGCTCCAGCCCACGCCCCAGTTCAGCCCCATCAGCCTCTGACCCAGCCAGGCCAGGCCCTAGCCCAGGCCCCAGCTCAGCTACCAGCCCAACCTTACCTGACCCCAGCTCAGCTACCAGCCCAACCTTACCTGACCCCAGCTCAGCTCCCAGCCCAACCTTATTTAGCACCAAGCCCAGTGGCTCCAGCTTAGCAACCAGCTCAGCATTACCAGTCCTAAGTCCAACAACCAGCTCAGCATTACCAGGCTCCCTATGCCTACCCTGAGCAGCCAGCCAGCTACAACCATCCTCAGTCAAGATGGGATGGATACCAGACACCTAGTCATGAACCCAACGTGCCACCCCTCCAGAGTGTTCCCCCTGTACTTCCACTGGTCATTGGACCAAACCCCCAGAGAGTTCCATCTACAATGACCAGTGTGTTATACCCCCTGAACACTCCCTGTACAGTGGCCTCCGCCGCCGCCCCCTACAGCTCATACGCCCGGACCCCCAAATCCAGACGGCCATCTTGGCCTCCCAAAGCCCACCGGCCATCTCGGCCCCCCAGAAGGCCATCCCGGCCCCCTCGAACCCAGACGGCCAGACATTTCTCATCATTTGAAGCCTACAAAAGACCAACAAAACTGTTTCAATAACAGGTCAAAAGGGTACCCTTTGTCGTGGAGAATCGTCTCAGAAATATAACACTCTTAAAAGAACTTGTGAATTTAATATACACTTTAATACAAATTAGCAAAACATCAGTCAACATCAGAAGCCTCCTCCCTAAGTTTGTTTTACTCACTGCTTTAGCACACTCTGCTAACCCTGATGTCCTTGCCGTGTCTGAATCCTGGCTCAGGAAGGCCACCAAAAATTCTGAGATTTCCATACCCAACTATAACATTTTCCGTCAAGATAGAACTGTCAAAGGGGGAGGAGTTGCAGTCTACTGCAGAGAGAGCCTGCAAAGTAATGTCATACTTTCCAGGTCCATACCCAAACAGTTCGAACTACTAATTTAAAAAATGACTCTCTCCAGAAATAAGTCTCTCACTGTTGCCGCCTGCTACCGACCCCCCTCAGCTCCCAGCTGTGCCCTGGACACCATTTGTGAGTTGATCGCCCGTCATCTAGCTTCAGAGTTTGTTCTGTTAGGTGACCTAAACTGGGTTATGCTTAACACCCCGGCAGTCCTACAATCTAAGCTAGATGCCCTCAATCTCACACAAATCATCAAGGAACCCACCAGGTACAACCCTAAATCTGTAAACAAGGGCACCCTCATAGACGTCATCCTGACCAACTGGCCCTCCAAATACACCTCCGCTGTCTTCAATCAGGATCTCAGCGATCACTGCCTCATTGCCTGTATTCGCTACGGATCCGCAGTCAAACGACCACCCCTCATCACTGTCAAACGCTCCCTAAAACACTTCTGCGAGCAGGCCTTTCTAATCGACCTGACCTCATCCCATCAGTTGAGGATGCCTGGTCATTCTTTAAAAGTAACTTCCTCTCCATTTTAGATAAGCATGCTCTGTTCAAAAAATGCAGAACTAAGAATAGATACAGCCCTTGGTTCACTCCAGACCTGACTGCCCTCGACCAGCACAAAAACATCCTGTGGCGGACTGCAGGGGGTGATACCCTGGACCCAAACTTCGAAAGCCAAGTCACCAAACAGGTCACTGACCATCTCGTATCCCACCGTACCTTTTCCGCTGTGCAATCTGGTTTCCGAGCCAGTCACGGGTGCACCTCAGCCACGCTCAAGGTACTAAACGACATCATAACCGCCATCGATTAAAGACAGTACTGTGCAGCCGTCTTCATCGACCTGGCCAAATCACCATATTCTTATCGGCAGTCTCAGTAGCCTCGGTTTTTCTAATGACTGCCTTGCCTGGTTCACAAACTACTTTGCAGACAGAGTTCAGTGTGTCAAATCGGATGGCATGCTGTCCGGTCCTCTGGCAGTCTCTATGGGGGTGCCACAGGGTTCAATTCTCCGGCCGACTCTTTTCTCTGTATATATCAATGATGTTGCTCTTGCTGCGGGCAATTCACTGATCCACCTCTACGCAGACGACACCATTCTGTATACTTCCGGCCCGTCCTTGGACACTGTGCTATCTAACCTCCAAACGAGCTTCAATGCCATACAACACTCCTTCCGTGGCCTCCAACTGCTCTTAAATACTAGTAAAACCAAATGCATGCTTTTCAACCGTTCGCTGCCTGCACCCGCACGCCCGACTAGCATCACCACCCAGGATGGTTCCGACCTAGAATATGTGGACATCTATAAGTACCTAGGTGTCTGGCTAGACTGTAAACTCTCCTTCCAGACTCATATCAAACATCTCCAATCTAAAATCAAATCTAGAGTCGGCTTTCTATTCCGCAACAAAGCCTCCTTCACTCACGCCGCCAAACTTACGCTAGTAAAACTGACTATCCTACCGATCCTCGACTTCGGCGATGTCATCTACAAAATAGCTTCCAATAATCTACTCAGCAAACTGGATGCAGTTTACCACAGTGCCATCCGTTTTGTTACTAAAACACCTTATACCACCCACCACTGCGACCTGTATGCTCTAGTCGGCTGGCCCTCGCTACATATTCGTCGCCAGACCCACTGGCTCCAGGTCATCTACAAGTCCATGCTAGGTAAAGCTCCGCCTTATCTCAGTTCACTGGTCACGATGGCAACACCCACCCGTACGTAACACGCGCTCCAGCAGGTGTATCCCACTGACCATACCTAAAGCCAACACCTCATTTGGCCGCCTTTCGTTCCAGTTCTCTGCTGCCTGTGACTGGAACAAATTGTAAAAATCGCTGAAGTTGGAGACTTTTATCTCCCTCACCAACTTCAAACATCTGCTATCCGAGCAGCTAACCGATCGCTGCAGCTGTACATAGTCTATCGGTAAATAGCCCACCCAATTTTAACTACCTCATCCCCAAACTGTTTATATTTATTTACTTTTCTGCTCTTTTGCACACCAATATCTCTACCTGTACATGACCATCTGATCATTTATCACTCCAGTGTTAATCTGCAAAATTGTAATTATTCGCCTACCTCCTCATGCCTTTTGCACACAATGTATATATATAGACTCTTTAAAAAAAATATATATACTGTGTTATTGACTTGTTCATTGTTTACTCCATGTGTAACTCTGTGTTGTCTGTTCACACTGCTATGCTTTATCTTGGCCAGGTCGCAGTTGCAAATGAGAACTTGTTCTCAACTAGCCTACCTGGTTAAATAAAGGTGAAATAAAATAAAATAAAAAAGTTATCTTGCTTCCATCTTTCTTTCTGTATCCTACTGACCATAGTATGTTCAGCTGTCATAAATGTTCGTATGGTCTTGGTTAATGTACTCTTTCAAAAATAGAGTATAGCCTGGGTGTCATCTTCTCTTAATGTGCATGTCCTTGCAACCAGACCTATTTAATGCTCAGCTCTCTCCTTAATGGTTCGCTCCAACACCTCCCCTTATGTTCTTGCAGACATTTATTGATTTTTGATTTAACCCTTCTGGTACCAGATAAGTTGACTGAGAACACATTCTCATTTACAACAACGACCTGGGAAAAGGTTACAGGGGAGAGGATTGTACTCAGACTTTAAGCTATTTTTCACACGAGAAACCCTTATTGTGTCAAAGTATGTTTGGTCCCCAGAAGTATAGTTAAACATGTCCACACACACGAGAGAGTCTTGTTCTGTTCTCACACTTTCACTTTCCACTTCTTAGAAATCACTGCTGGATTTGACTGAGTTATTGTAACAGTGAGTTCAAAGTTCAAATTGCCACAGGGGATTGGGGGGGACAGCCCCAAGAGAGTCTGTTGCTTCCACACTTTCACTTTCTACTTCTTAAAATAACTGCTGGGTTTTACAGAGTTATTGTAAGAGTCCAAGTTAACATATTTGTCTAAGACGCAGACTACAAGCGTGTTGATAGAATAGGGCTAGAGGATGGAGACATGTTGGTTAGGTGGGTTTGGAGGAGTGGGATGGGATGTTGGGGGCCCACTTCTTTTTTGTTTATTTTTCCCGTTTATACTGTACAAGTAGAGGTATGTTAGCTAAACCGTTTAGTACCCAGCCTATCCATTTCCTGTCCCCTCCTCTGATAAAACCATGAACTCTAATTGGTTGGTTCGACTTCATGGGTTAATAATAACAGAGAAGTTTAACTATAAATGTTTGCGCAGCAACAGCAGGACATCACATCCACTTCAATATTCCAATCCTGAGAACAGCTGCAGACTGAGCAGAAAGGTAATTATCAAACGAACCTACTCTGAACAAACTTTTAGTGTCACCACACTTACACTATGTGGAGAAGTATTTGTGAGGTTAGGGTTGTAAAAAAGAGAAAAGGATGACACTGTACACTGAGTATACAGGAAGGAACACCTTCCTAATATTGAGTTGTATCTAGGGCTGTGGCGGTCATTACATTTTGTCAGACGGTTATTGTCATGCAAAAGGCTGCCGGTCTCACTGTAATTTACCTTTAACGTAAAGCATTTAGCATCTCCAGGTCTCTATGCATACAGCCAATGATGTGCACCTTTGGAACATCTACATTTTAAAAAGTTGAATAAATTCATTTAATGTACACCATCAAAAGACATTCATTATTTATTTTAGTCAGGTCTAAATAAACATTATGATGTGAAGAAAATGTATTTTAGAAGAACAGAATGAGTTGGCCTACTGTATGTTATCTTTTATCAATGTTTATTATGAGTATTTCTGTAAATTGATGTGGCTCTCTGCAAAATCACCGGATGTTTTGGAAGCAAAACATTACTGAATGTAAAGCACCAATATAAACTGAGATTTTTGGATGTAAATATGCACTTTATCGTTGAAAAACTACAAACCTTAGATTTCCCACTTCCTGGTTGGATTTTTTCTCAGGATTTTGCCTGCTATATGAGTTCTGTTATACTCATAGACATCATTCAAACAGTTTTTTAAAAGTCAGAGTGTTTTATATCCAAATTTACTAATTATATGCATATTCTAGCGTTTACGGCTGAGTAGCAGGCAGCTTAATCTGGGCACGTTTTTCATCCAAGCTACCCAATACTGCCCCCTACCCCAACCATGTTGATCTCATAGACTGGCCATTATTTTATCCATAATGTCATTCTATTACTTTTGTTGCTGTTACATATCCATCTCTCTCTCTCTCTCTCTCTCTCAATCTCTCTCTCTCTCTCTCTCTCTCTCAATCTCTCTCTCTCTCTCTCTCTCTCTCAATCTTTCTCTCTCTCTCTCTCTCAATCTCTCTCTCAATCTCTCTCTCAATCTCTCTCTCTCTCCCTCTCTCTCTCTCCCTCTATCTCTCTCCTGTGCCCATATCTGTCTTGTGTTTTTTCTAGTCATCACTGCCATTGAAGAGATGAAAAGGAGCGAGGAAACAAGTATACCTGTAAAGGCATCCATTGAGACGATGTATGACCACGAGGTAGACAGGGAAGGAGAGTGGCACGGGGAGGCAGGAGTGTATAAGGGTGAATTGGACATCGGTGGCGTGAGGTCGGTGACCAAGTTGGCCAACATGGGTGTTGGTGGTATGGCATCGAAGGAAAAGGGAGTTAGTGGGCACCTTGACTACGAATTGGGAAAGACTCATTTAGACCTCGGTGGCGAGTTGAAGGTGGAGGGCAGGTTGCCCAGCGCCGGTGTTGCTGCTGGGATAACTAATGAAGGAGTTAAAGCCATGGCCACAGCTGAGCTCCTAGGTGCCTCTGTGTCCCACGGGAAGGCGACAGCCACAGTGCGTCTGGCAGCTGATACAGGCTTTGGAGTAGGCAAGGATGGGATCGAGGCACAATTTCTGGGTACAGGATTCTCTATTGGGAAGAAAACATCCATTTCTCTGTTTGGTTCCAAGTTTGAATGGGACTTCAGCAAGTGACATACCCCCACTCAGAGCCCAGAGGTCCACTTCTGTGGAGATGTAGTAATTCCACCTGTTTAGTTCTCTTATAGCCTACAGATAAGGCTTCAGGGCCACAGATGTGCTTGGCTTCTTTTAAACTTAATGAAAACATCTTGATGTATTGTTCTTAATCAATGGACTGTATTTACAATATATTCTTATCAACTGTATTGGTGACTGTTATTTTTATGCACACACACGCACACACACGCACAAAGGCATAAGTCACAGAAGCCTTGTCTCCTTCACAGCACAATTATCAGCCTCCAGTGGTCAACCTGAGCTACCACATTAGAGGACACTTGGCTTGCCTACAGAAAAGTGTGTATGAGAGATGAGGGGACAATTAATAAATAACATTAATACAATATAGTAATATGAGATATTTATCTTAATAAATCCACATAAACAGATTCAGTTACTATTAAAATAAATACTTAATACATTCACTTTTAAATGGTTACTGCTAGTATATGACTAAAATAAATACTTGTGTTACATTAACTATATAACTAACCACATAAATCTAGTCTGTATATATGATGAAAAGTATATAGATACAAACTCTGCATGTTTACAAAGTATATATTAGTGACTCACAAACGTTTTCCCTCATGCCCCCATTTCATCACAAGCACTGTCCATGACAAACTTTTCACACCACTCTTGTTGGCATTTTAAAGCTTATTTCCTGCAATTCTACACATTTTGCCATTTATTATATGTGTTCATGGTTAACTGAGTGACTCAAACATTACAACAAAATCAATGGGCTACAAAAGCTAGCTAATTAAATATGGGCTAGTTGATCGGTTATAAATATCTCTCTAAGGTTAACAATGACTAACATGACAAGAGGAAAACTGATTCACTACACAATTTCGAAATTGCACCTTGTGCTACTATTACAATGTTCAAGAGTAAATTGAAAACCTGGCTGCAGGTCAAACTCATAAAAAAACAAACCCTCGTCCACTTACCCTTTCCTTATGCCCTTGGGGGAATCCCTAAAACCATCACCAATCCCCATCCTCATCAGCCTAGTTAAATAAAGGTTCAATAAAAATAAACATTTAAAAATGTAAATCTTGGAAGGCGGTCCAAATGATTAGACAAGCAATGGACGTTTGCAACGTAAGCCCCTCAGCCCTTGTTTTTAGTCGAGTTTGCAAGTGTACAATTACGTTCACTCAGGGGCCTGAACCTCCCCATAATTCAATTTGCAATGATTGTACATCCGCTAAGAAAGTCCTCCAAAACCTAAAAACGACATCAAGCAACATCAAGCCCTGAAGCAAGCTTCCAGGAAATTGGAACGGAAAATACGCACCACCAAACTGGAAGTTTTCCAATTGGCTGGGTAAAACAGTACTGCGCAATATCAACTGCTGCACGATCATCCTACTTTTCCAACCTAACTGAGGAGAATAAAAACTATCCAAAATGTATTTTTCATACTGTCGCAAAGCTAACTAAAATGCAGCATTCCCCAAGAGAGGATGGACTTCACTTCAGCTGTGATGAATTCATGAACGTGTTTGATGAAAAGATCATGGTCATTAGAAAGCAAATTACAGACTCCTCTTTGAATCTGTGTATTTCTCCAAAACTCAGTTGTCCTGAGTCTGCACAGAACTGCCAGGACCTAAGATCAATGGAGACACAAGTTTTTATAATCCTGTATCTCTCGATGCATTCAAGAAAATAGTCATGACCTCTAAACGTTCCAGCTGCCTACTGGACCCTATTCCAACTAAATTACTGAAAAAGCTACTTCCTGTGCTCTGCACTCCTATGTTGAACATAATAAATGTCTCCTTATCCTCCAGATCTGTGCCAGACTCACTAAAAGTGGCAGTGATAAAGCCTCTCCTGAAAAAGTCAAACCTTGACACGGAATTTTCTTTGACTATTTATTAGCCTATATCGAAACTCCCATTCCATTAAAACAAATGTACAAAAAGCTTTTGCTCAGAAACTCACTGCCTTCCTGAAGACAAATCATTTATTTAGAAATGCTCCAGCCTGGTTTTAGACCCTATCATAGTACTGAGACTACACAAAAGAGCAGGTTTTTTTCTCCATCTTTTGCAATCTTACAATTGCAAAAACTTTTTGTCAAAAAAATACGCTTAAAAGCGAATCCATGCTTTTGTCACCTCAAGATTAGACTACTGCAAACTAGACGACATAAACTAGACGACAGGGGCGACAGGTATCCTAGCGGTTAGTAACCGAAAGGTTGCAAGTTCGAATCCCTGAGTCTGCCTGGTGGAATAATTTGCTGTTCAGCTCTTGAGCAAGGGGGTTACCCCCACAACAATTTCTCCCCGGGTGCTGATGACATCAATTAAGGTACGCCGCCGCACCTCTCTGATTCAGAGGGGATGGGTTAAATACGGAAGATAAATTTAGGTTGAATGTATCCAGTCGTGAAACTGATTAAATTTTCCCTAAACCCATATATATATATATACATACACACACACACACACACACACACACACACACACACACACACACACACACACACATACACACACACACACAGCTGATTTGGGAGGTCAGGGATCAACCTCTGATACGGTCCAGTCCATCATGAGAGAGATCCAGAGCACTGGGCCTCTAACAGAGCATCTAACGCATACGTCACTTTATCCTGGTGCCTGAACGCCGTTTGGGTCTTATAGCACGTGGTCAAAACGCAATCTTTTTAATGCTACGTGTGTAAAGTAAACAGGTGCAGGCGCTAAATCAACGCATGTACGCGTTAAATTAACATCTTCACTCGCTAAATTAATGCCTACACGCGTCAAATAAGTGGGTTCAAATGTGCTTGCAGGCGATCCAACATGTGCTAAAAAAACAGCTGCAAGCGGTCCTGCACACGTCAAATTAACGCCTACCGCTGCTAAATATATAGTGTGGGGGAAAAGTATTTGATCCCCTGCTGATTTTGTACGTTTGCCCACTGACAAAGAAATGATCAGTCTATAATTTTAATGGTAGATTTATTTGAACAGTGAGAGACAGAAGAACAACAAAAAAATCCATAAAAACGCATGTCAAAAATGTTATAAATTGATTTGCATTTTAATGAAGGAAATAAGTATTTGACCCCCTCTCAATCAGAAAGATTTCTGGCTCCCAGGTGTCTTTTATACAGGTAACGAGCTAAGATTAGGAGCCCACTCTTAAAGGGAGTGCTCCTAATCTCAGTTTGTTACCTGTATAAAATACACCTGTCCACAGAAGCAATCAATCAATCAGATTCCAAACTCTCCACCATGGCCAAAACCAAAGAGCTCTCCAAGGATGTCAGGGACAAGATTGTAGGCTGGAATGGGCTACAAGACCATCGCCAAGCAGCTTGGTGAGAAGGTGACAACAGTTGGTGCGATTATTCGCAAATGGAAGAAACACAAAAGAACTGTCAATCTCCCTCGGCCTGGGGCTCCATGTAAGATCTCACCTCGTGGAGTTGCAATGATCATGAGAACGGTGAGGAATCAGCCCAGAACTACACGGGAGGATCTTGTCAATGATCTCAAGGCAGCTGCGACCATAGTCACCAAGAAAACAATTGGTAACATACTACGCCGTGAAGGACTGAAATCCTGCAGCGCCCGCAAGGTCCCCCTGCTCAAGAAAGCTCAGATACATGCCCATCTGAAGTTTGCCAATGAAAATATGAATGATTCAGAGGACAACTGGGTGAAAGTGTTGTGGTCAGATGAGACCAAATGCAATGCGGTGTCTGTGTGTCTGTATATTGTATACAAAAGTGGATCCTCGTAATTGTATTTAACTTCCTTTTTAGACCACATAGGCCTAAGAAAATACCTCAAATGGTAGGCTAAGCACATCTCTCTCTGAATCTATCTGTATTTCTGAATCTATCTGTGTCCATTTTGAAATTGCTGAACGAATAGGCCTACCTCATCGCAGCTTGTTTGCTTGCACTTGCTTCTTCTTAGAGCTAAGTGTTAATGATATAAGAACATTGTGAATTTACTGAACAAAAATGTAATGTTTGTGTATAGTTCAAAATTCAAAACTCAAGTTGCCGTTCGTATTTATTGAAGGATATTGAGGTTCTTATCGACTTACACAAATCCACAAGGAATCAGTAGAAACCACATTTGTTTAAACAAGTCAGCCATAACAGCTATGGCTTTAAAAAGTCAGTAAATGAGGCTGAATGAACTGTTCGCTGTCAGATGAGTTACCGCTATTAGCCAGGTGTAACGGTGGTAAGGATTCACTCCATGGTGCTGAAAGGAAAGCTGCGCTGTCAGGACAGCTGTATTTAGTTTGTGAGCAACGGTTGTCACCGTTATAGTGCAATTAATGTATAGTTTAGTAACGTGTAGTGGCTTTGCTGGCATGCATCAAACAAAATGTTGCGTTTGTCCCACCAAGATTTACATGCCAAAATTGCAACTGAGTGATTCATGTGTGCTGCGGTCTATAACAGAATCTTGATTAAAGTTCCTTCTCCCAATGCTGCATTGTAGTGTGCTGAACGTCACACGAGTTCCCAAGCCAAACACGTCAAAGATCTGGCCAACGTTTTAACACAAGACGTGAAAAAGAAGTACTCCATCTTCCTGCTAAAGCATTTCTCATCATTTGAAGCCGACGAAAGACCAACAAGCCTTTTTCAATAAAAGCTCAAAAGCAGTGCTTAATTTGAGCCGGATCATGCCTCTCAGATTCCACTGTTTTTGTTCTATATCCTGAACCATGATTTATTGATTATTTCACTATTCGCACTGTAACATTCTAATAAAAGCAATCAGCATTAAATCAAGTTGCCTCCTCGTTATTTCTCCCGCCCCCCAGAAAGACCATGTAAAAGCCTTGTGATCCTTCTATGTAATCATCCTATCCTGCTACACTGATTCCAGACCTTCTCTCTTATTTGTACATTGAGGTTATGGGGATGGCCAGTAGGGTAAGTGACTGATCTTGACACAGGTCTTGGTAGTGCTGGTCAGTTAGTGAAGAGGTCCCGACGTAATCACGGCACGTAGTCTAGTCGTCTCCCTACTGATTTTGAATTGTGGTAAAACCAAATAAAAGTTTATAAGAAAAGAGAATCAAGTTTGACATTTTTCAAGTCCAAAAATCCAGAGAAAAATGGTGAATCGAACCCAGAACGAGCCAGAGAACTTTCAGCGTCAGGGGAGAGGAGTGAGAGGCAAACTGTTCCTGAAGGCGATGCTAATCCCACCAGTTCAGCATCAGCACCTCCACTAGCTAGTAGGCCTCCTAGCTAGTCAGACTCAGCGGGTGAGGGAGACTGGAGCTGGGAGGGAGGTAGGCAGTGCGTTCACCGACAAAGTGTTTGGAGCAGGTGCAAGTTGTAGTTCAAGAACAAGCAAACGTATAACCCCTGGCTTGTCATGCAGAATTCAAAGTTGGGCTGTACAACATGCAAAAAGGTTGGGAGATTTGGTCTAGAGATGACTGGAGGGATTAAACTAGTGATAAAATAATTTATAAGGTTAAAGATAATGATTAAATAGTTCTACCCGGAAACTTAACCATTGGGGAGTATAGGTTGTGTAGCATATATAAGGAATAATACAAATATTAAACATAAGTCCAACTAGGTTGGACTGGGGAAAGAATGTGTGTGCCTAAAGAAAACACGAAGAACAATTAAACTGTGTTAGAACCGACCCGGCTAGAATTTACGATATGATAGGACAGGGAGTACCCCTCCAGGTTTCCTTAATCTAGGGGGAATGGAACTGTTGGCTGGGTAGTGATAAACCGTGGTGAGAATTCTGGAGAAGAAGATAGCTCTCCTAATGTTAGTGTGCATGTGTGTGCGTAAGTAAGAAGCATGGTGTAAAATGAATGTCTTTGTATATCAACTGAGAGCTCTCGTGAATAAACATTGAGTTGACTTTTGTAAACTGGGAATTCTGTTTCATTTAAACCAGAACTATACAAACTCTATGTTGCAGATCGATTAGAGTAATTGAAATGTATGAACATTGATAACAAAATTCCCTTAACTAGCAAAAGAGTGGGTGGAATGTACAGTGAATTAACATTCTATGCATCAGATGTAAAAGAAAAAAACAACAAAGAGCCCTCAGAAAAAAGGTTTTGATCATGCCTGAACCAAGGCGCATTTGGTGGCAGCAAGCCTTGTAGACAAGGCTAAAGAGGACAACCTACAAACAAAAATGTAAATACACACTACAGCCAGTCTTCAGAACAGCCTTAGAAGGAGGCTAAACATCACAGCCACATGCCCGCACATGGCCTTAAGCAAGTTGACTCTTAGGAGGTAAATTGACTTTACATGGGGAGAGTCATTGTGGGAGGTTTTGAAAACTAAGGTAGGACATTTTTACCCTTTACCTTTCCAGCAAAGAACATGAATATGACATGTGCTTCATATTATCACAGAGGCAGGAGGCCTATATATTCTCATATGTGTGTTCTGATGTAGCCTACATTGATATATTTTATTTGAAGTTATATTCTGATATTGTGATATCTGTTCTACTGTTACATTGGTGTCTTGAAAATTATATGAAATGTGGGTCTTGTGAGCCCCACTGCTGAGTATTTGTGCATATGGCGGGTGTTGTTTAAATGTCCATGTACACTGACGTCTAGAAAATTAGGCTATTAGAAAATTGGACTTGTGTGAGGCCTGCAGCTATACTCAAGTATGTGGCATACTGCAGTGACGTCTAAAATGCTTTGAATTAATAGCACCTTGCAGAGTGCTCTCCGTTTTACCCCCACAGACAGCAGGCTGCCACGTTGTTTGACTCTTTTTTTCTCAATCTGTTCCTGTACTTCAGCGCCCCCGGATATATCACATAACCCTCTAGAGACCAGTTTGCACCATGAGTAGGGGTAGATCAAACCAGTCCTACGGATTAGATAGCACTATCCCCCAGTCCCATGGATCCCAGCACAGCGGCCTACAGGCTCCACCATCATCCGCTACCTCGCCACCTTACCACCTGGTCCGACCCAGGGGCTGTAGTAAAGGTCAGAAAGTCAAGCCTACATACAGTATACTGGACAGACACACAACTTCAATGGTATTCTAGAACCCAGTCGGCCCCTGACCTCCGTTGGACACTACCACCCCAACCCTACCAGTCTCCAGGTCAGCCCTACCCCGGCTTAGCCCTACCAGTCTCCGGCTCAGCCCTACCCCAGCTCAGCTCTATCAGCTTTCAGCCATACCAGGCTCCAGCCCCCTGCTCAGTCCTAGCAGCACATGGCCCAGCTATATCAGGCTCCAGCCCACACCCCAGTTCATCCCCATCAGCCTCTGACCCAGCCATGCCAGGCCCTAGCCCAGGCCCCAGCTCAGCTACCAGCCCAACCTTACCTGACCCCAGCTCAGCTACCAGCCCAACCTTACCTGACCCCAGCTCAGCTCCCAGCCCAACCTTATTTAGCACCAAGCCCAGTGGCTCCAGCTTAGCAACCAGCTCAGCATTACCAGTCCTAAGTCCAACAACTCCAAGATCGCATAGCAGTTCAGACGTCTTTTGTCCTCGTCTTGTCGTGTCCTGTATATATATATATTTACAACTTTTTTCACATACATTTTATTTTTATTTTCCATCAACTCATCTTCTAAACACTCTCCTGAAACCAGACTCACCAATTTATATTTATAAAAAAGTGTTATTTACCTCAGATCTGTAATCCTCCAAGAAGCTAGCCAGAAACTCCAAGAAGCTAGCCAGAAACTAGCCATAAGCTAGCCAGGAGCTAGCCCAGAAGCTAATCAGAAGCTAGTTAGCTTCTTTACTGGCAAATCGTTAGTATTCAGCTAACCACGGTTTGTGGTCATCAGCTATCCTTTAGCTCGAAAATCTATCGAAAATCTATCGCCAGTTTTGTACGGCGCAGCGCGGCTCGGAACGGAACATACCGGACCAATTTTTCTCTCCATGTCCCTGGATTTCAACTGCTCTCTGAACATTCATACCCGGATCTCACAGCTAGCTAGCTGCTATCCGTGTGACAGTCGGCTTTCGTCGATTCCGGAGCAAACATCGATTGTTCCGGTGCTAGCCAGCTCCGTCAATCACTCCTGAGTTCCATCATTCACTCCTGGGCTGCAGTCACCTATCCGGACCCGTTTTACTGCCTACGCGGAGCCCCATCGGGCCTTCACAACTGGACTGCCGACGTTATCTATCTGAAGGAGATCCGGCTGGCTCCTCCGTCGCGACGTTACCTGAACGCCCATCTGCGGCCCGCTAACCGTTAGCTGTCTTACCGGCTGCTATCTGAATAGACAATCGGACAATTTATTTATTTTTATTATTATTATGTTTTCTTCTCGGGCCTCTATAACTATATCTATTGTTCTTATTTTTGTTGTTGTTGTGTGATTTGGATTAATCCCCTCTACCACACGGAACCCCACTAATCTACTGACCGAACGCAAGAGGTGGCTAACAACAGACTCCATCCTATGCTAGCTTGCTACCGATGGCCTGGCTAGCTGTCTAAATCGCCGTGACCCTCAACCAACCTCTCCACTCACTGGACCCTTTTGATCACTCGACTAAGCATGCCTCTCCTTAATGTCAATATGTCTTGTCCATTGCTGTTCTGGTTAGTGTTTATTGGCTTATTTCACTGTAGAGCCTCTAGTCCTGCTCACTATACCTTATCCAACCTATTAGTTCCACCACCCACACATGCAATGACATCTCCTGGTTTCAATGATGTTTCTAGAGACAATATCTCTCTCTTCATCACTCAATACCTAGGTTTACCTCCACTGTATTCACATCCTACCTTACCTTTGTCTGTACATTATACCTTGATGCTATTTTATCGCCCCCAGAAACCTCCTTTTACTCTCTGTTCCAGACGTTCTAGACGACCAATTCTTATTGCTTTTAGCCGCACCCTTATTCTACTCCTCCTATGTTCCTCTGGCGATGTAGAGGTGAATCCAGGCCCTGCAGTGCCTAGCTCCACTCCTATTCCCCAGGCGCTCTCTTTTGACGACTTCTGTAACCGTAATAGCCTTGGTTTCATGCATGTTAACATTAGAAGCCTCCTCCCTAAGTTTGTTCTATTCACTGCTTTAGCACAATCTGCCAACCCGGATGTTCTAGCTGTGTCTGAATCCTGGCTTAGGAAGACCACCAAAAATTCAGACATTTTAATTCCAAACTACAACATTTTCAGACAAGATAGAACTGCCAAAGGGGGCGGTGTTGCAATCAACTGCAAAGATAGCCTGCAGAGTTCTGTCCTACTATCCAGGTCTGTACCCAAACAATTTGAACTTCTACTTTTAAAAATCCACCTCTCTAAAAACAAGTCTCTCACCGTTGCCGCCTGCTATAGACCACCCTCTGACCCCAGCTGTGCTCTGGACACCATATGTGAACTGATTGCCCCCCATCTATCTTCAGAGCTCGTGCTGCTAGGCGACCTAAACTGGAACATGCTTAACACCCCAGCCATCCTACAATCTAAACTTGATGCCCTCAATCTCACACAAATTATCAATGAACCTACCAGGTACCTCCCCAAAGCCTTAAACACGGGCACCCTCATAGATATCATCCTAACCAACTTCCCCTCTAAATACACCTCTGCTGTCTTCAACCAAGATCTCAGCGATCACTGCCTCATTGCCTGCATCCGTAATGGGTCAGCGGTCAAACGACCTCCTCTCATCACTGTAAAACGCTCCCTGAAACACTTCAGCGAGCAGGCCTTTCTAATCGACCTGGCCGGGGTATCCTGGAAGGATATTGACCTCATCCCGTCAGTAGAGGATGCCTGGATATTTAAAAAAAAAAATGCCTTCCTAACCATCTTAAATAAACATGCCCCATTCAAGAAATTTAGAACCAGGAACAGATATAGCCCTTGGTTCTCCCCAGACCTGACTGCCCTTAACCAACACAAAAACATCCGATGGCGTTCTGCATTAGCATCGAACAGCCCCCGTGATATGCAGCTGTTCAGGGAAGCTAGAAACCATTATACACAGGCAGTTAGAAAAGCCAAGGCTAGCTTTTTCAAGCAGAAATTTGCTTCTTGCAACACTAACTCAAAAAAGTTCTGGGACACTGTAAAGTCCATGGAGAATAAGAACACCTCCTCCCAGCTGCCCACTGCACTGAAGATAGGAAACACTGTCACCACTGATAAATCCACCATAGTTGAAAATTTCAATAAGCATTTTTCTACTGCTGGCCATGCTTTCCACCTGGCTACTCCTACCCCTGTCAACAGCACTGCACCCCCAACAGCAACTCGCCCAAGCCTTCCCCATTTCTCCTTCTCCCAAATCCATTCAGCTGATGTTCTGAAAGAGCTGCAAAATCTGGACCCCTACAAATCAGCTGGGCTAGACAATCTGGACCCTTTCTTTCTAAAATTATCTGCCGAAATTGTTGCCACCCCTATTACTAGCCTGTTCAACCTCTCTTTCGTGTCGTCTGAGATTCCCAAAGATTGGAAAGCAGCTGCGGTCATCCCCCTCTTCAAAGGGGGGGACACTCTTGACCCAAACTGCTACAGACCTATATCTATCCTACCATGCCTTTCTAAGGTCTTCGAAAGCCAAGTCAACAAACAGATTACCGACCATTTCGAATCTCACCATACCTTCTCTGCTATGCAATCTGGTTTCAGAGCTGGTCATGGGTGCACCTCAGCCACGCTCAAGGTCCTAAACGATATCTTAACCGCCATCGATAAGAAACATTACTGTGCAGCCGAATTCATTGATCTGGCCAAGGCTTTCGACTCTGTCAATCACCACATCCTCATCGGCAGACTCAACAGCCTTGGTTTCTCAAATGATTGCCTCGCCTGGTTCACCAACTACTTCTCTGATAGAGTTCAGTGTGTCAAATCGGAGGGTCTGTTGTCCGGACCTCTGGCAGTCTCTATGGGGGTGCCACAGGGTTCAATTCTTGGACCGACTCTCTTCTCTGTATACATCAATGAGGTCGCTCTTGCTGCTGGTGAGTCTCTGATCCACCTCTACGCAGACGACACCATTCTGTATACTTCCGGCCCTTCTTTGGACACTGTGTTAACAACCCTCCAGGCAAGCTTCAATGCCATACAACTCTCCTTCCGTGGCCTCCAATTGCTCTTAAATACAAGTAAAACTAAATGCATGCTCTTCAACCGATCTCTACCTGCACCTACCCGCCTGTCCAACATCACTACTCTGGACGGCTCTGACTTAGAATACGTGGACAACTACAAATACTTAGGTGTCTGGTTAGACTGTAAACTCTCCTTCCAGACCCATATCAAACATCTCCAATCCAAAGTTAAATCTAGAATTGGCTTCCTATTTCGCAACAAAGCATCCTTCACTCATGCTGCCAAACATACCCTTGTAAAACTGACCATCCTACCAATCCTCGACTTTGGCGATGTCATTTACAAAATAGCCTCCAATACCCTACTCAACAAATTGGATGCAGTCTATCACAGTGCAATCCGTTTTGTCACCAAAGCCCCATATGCTACCCACCATTGCGACCTGTACGCTCTCGTTGGCTGGCCCTCGCTTCATACTCGTCGCCAAACCCACTGGCTCCATGTCATCTACAAGACCCTGCTAGGTAAAGTCCCCCCTTATCTCAGCTCGCTGGTCACCATAGCATCTCCCACCTGTAGCACACGCTCCAGCAGGTATATCTCTCTAGTCACCCCCAAAACCAATTCTTTCTTTGGCCGCCTCTCTTTCCAGTTCTCTGCTGCCAATGACTGGAACGAACTACAAAAATCTCTGAAACTGGAAACACTTATCTCCCTCACTAGCTTTAAGCACCAACTGTCAGAGCAGCTCACTTACTGCACCTGTACATAGCCCACCTATAATTTAGCCCTAACAACTACCTCTTTCCCAACTGTATTTAATTTATTTATTTATTTTGCTCCTTTGCACCCCAATTTTTTTATTTCTACTTTGCACATTCTTCCATTGCAAAACTACCATTCCAGTGTTTTACTTGCTATATTGTATTTACCTTGCCACCATGGCCTTTTTTGCCTTTACCTCCCTTCTCACCTCATTTGCTCACATTGTATATAGACTTGTTTATACTGTATTATTGACTGTATGTTTGTTTTACTCCATGTGTAACTCTGTGTCGTTGTATCTGTCGAACTGCTTTGCTTTATCTTGGCCAGGTCGCAATTGTAAATGAGAACTTGTTCTCAACTTGCCTACCTGGTTAAATAAAGGTAAAATAAAATAAAATAAATAAAAAAAACAACCAGCTCAGCATTACCAGGCTCCCTATGCCTACCCTGAGCAGCCAGCCAGCTACAACCATCCCCAGCCAAGATGGGATGGATACCAGACACCTAGTCATGAACCCAACGTGCCACCCCTCCAGAGTGTTCCCCCTGTACTTCCACTGGTCATTGGACCAAACCCCCAGAGAGTTCCATCTACAATGACCAGTGTGTTATACCCCCTGAACACTCCCTGTACAGTGGCCTTCGCCGCCGCCCCCTACAGCTCATACGCCCGGACCCCCAAATCCAGACGGCCATCTTGGCCTCCCAAAGCCCACCGGCCATCTCGGCCCCCCAGAAGGCCATCCCGGCCCCCTCGAACCCAGACGGCCAGACATTTCTCATCATTTGAAGCCTACAAAAGACCAACAAAACTGTTTCAATAAAAGGTCAAAAGGGTACACTTTGTCGTGGAGAATCGTCTCAGAAATATAACACTCTTAAAAGAACTTGTGAATTCAATATACACTTTAATACAAATTAGCAAAACTGAGCCTTTCCATGGAAGGACCCCATCACAAACATAACAGGGCCGTGCCCCTCCATGGAAAGAGAACATCCTCTCATATTACAGAGTCCTGCCTTTATAGGATTATGTCTTTGCACAACATATAGAGTCCCCTCCCTCTATATGAAAATAGCTTCCCTTGACCTTTTATTATTTTCTTCAAATGTTTCACGTGTTAGTCATCAGTTTTATTCATTGTCCCCAACGCTCCAGGCGACCAGTTTTGATAGCCTTTAGCCGCACCCTCATACTACTCCTCCTCTGTTCCGCGGGTGATGTGGAGGTAAACCCAGGCCCTGCATGTCCCCAGGCACCCTCATTTGTTGACTTCTGTGATCGAAAAAGCCTTGGTTTCATGCATGTCAACATCAGAAGCCTCCTCCCTAAGTTTGTTTTACTCACTGCTTTAGCACACTCTGCTAACCCTGATGTCCTTGCCGTGTCTGAATCCTGGCTCAGGAAGGCCACCAAAAATTCTGAGATGTCCATACCCAACTATAACATTTTCCGTCAAGATAGAACTGTCAAAGGGGGATTCGTTGCAGTCTACTGCAGAGAGAGCCTGCAAAGTAATGTCATTACTTTCCAGGTCCATACCCAAACAGTTCGTACTACTAATTTTAAAAATCACTCTCTCCAGAAATAAGTCTCTCACTGTTGCCGCCTGCTACCGACCCCCCTCAGCTCCCAGCTGTGCCCTGGACACCATTTGTGAGTTGATCGCCCCCCATCTAGCTTCAGAGTTTGTTCTGTTAGGTGACCTAAACTGGGATATGCTTAACACCCCGGCAGTCCTACAATCTAAGCTAGATGCCCTCAATCTCACACAAATCATCAAGGAACCCACCAGGTACAACCCTAAATCTGTAAACAAGGGCACCCTCATAGACGTCATCCTGACCAACTGGCCCTCCAAATACACCTCCGCTGTCTTCAATCAGGATGTCAGCGATCACTGCCTCATTGCCTGTATCCGCTACGGATCCACAGTCAAACGACCACCCCTCATCACTGTCAAACGCTCCCTAAAACACTTCTGCGAGCAGGCCTTTCTAATCGACCTGACCTCATCCCGTCAGTTGAGGATGCCTGGTCAATCTTTAAAAGTAACTTCCTCACCATTTTAGATAAGCATGCTCCGTTCAAAAAATGCAGAACTAAGAACAGATACAGCCCTTGGTTCACTCCAGACCTGACTGCCCTCGACCAGCACAAAAACATCCTGTGGCGGACTGCAATAGCATCGAATAGTCCCCGCGATATGCAACTGTTCAGGTAAGTCAGGAACCAATACACGCAGTCAGTCAGGAAAGCAAAGGCCAGCTTCTTCAGGCAGAAATTTGCATCCTGTAGCTCTAACTCCAAAAAGTTCTGGGACACTGTAAAGTCCATGGAGAAGAAGAGCACCTCCTCCCAGCTGCTCACTACACTGAGGCTAGGTAACACGGTCACCACCGATAAATCCATGATTATCGAAAACTTCAACAAGCATTTCTCAACGGCTGGCCATGCCTTCCTCCTGGCTACTCCAACCTCGGCCAACAGCTCTGCCCCCCCCCCCCCCCCCCCCCCCCCGCAGCTACTCGCCCAAGCCTCTCCAGGTTCTCCTTCACCCAAATCCAGATAGCAGATGTTCTGAAAGAGCTGCAAAATCTGGACCCGTACAAATCAGCTGGGCTTGACAATCTGGACCCTCTATTTCTGAAACTATCCACCGCCATTGTCACCAGCCTGTTCAACCTCTCTTTCATATAGTCTGAGATCCCCAAGGATTGGAAAGCTGCCGCAGTCATCCCCCTCTTCAATGGGGGTGATACCCTGGACCCAAACTTCAAAAGCCAAGTCAACAAACAGGTCACTGACCATCTCAAATCCCACCGTACCTTTTCCACTGTGCAATCTGGTTTCAGAGCCGGTCACGGGTGCACCTCAGCCACGCTCAAGGTACTAAACGACATCATAACCGCCATCGATAAAAGACAGTTCTGTGCAGCCGTCTTCATCGACCTGGCAAAGGCTTTCGACTCTGTCAATCACCATATTCTTATTGGCAGACTCAGTAGCCTCGGTTTTTCTAATGACTGCCTTGCCTGGTTCACCAACTACTTTGCAGTTCAGTGTGTCAAATCGGATAGCATGCTGTCCGGTCCTCTGGCAGTCTCTATGGGGGTGCCACAGGGTTCAATTATCAGACCGACTCTTTTCTCTGTATATATCAATGATGTTGCTCTTGCTGCGGGCGATTCACTGATCCACCTCTACGCAGATGACACCATTCTGTATACTTCCGGCCCGTCCTTGGACACTGTGCTATCTAACCTCCAAACGAGCTTCAATGCCATACAACACTCCTTCCGTGGCCTCCAACTGCTCTTAAATGCTAGTAAAACCAAATGCATGCTTTTCAACCGTTCGCTGCCTGCACCCGCACGCCCAACTAGCATCACCACCCTGGATGGTTCCGACCTAGAATATGTGGACATCTATAAGTACCTAGGTGTTTGGCTAGACTGTAAACTCTCCTTCCAGACTCATATCAAACATCTCCAATCTAAAATCAAATCTAGAGTCGGCTTTCTATTCCGCAACAAAGCCTCCTTCACTCACGCCGCCAAACTTACGCTAGTAAAACTGACTATCCTCCGATCCTCGACTTCGGCGATGTCATCTACAAAATAGCTTCCAATACTCTACTCAGCAAACTGGATGCAGTTTATCACAGTGCCATCCGTTTTGTTACTAAAGCACCTTATACCACCCACCACTGCGACCTGTATGCTCTAGTCGGCTGGCCCTCCCTACATATTCGTCGCCAGACCCACTGGCTCCAGGTCATCTACAAGTCCATGATAGGTAAAGCTCCGCCTTATCACAGTTCACTGGTCACGATGGCAACACCCACCCGTAGCACGCGCTCCAGCAGGTGTATCCCACTGATCATACGTAAAGCCAACACCTCATTTGGCCGCCTTTCGTTCCAGTTCTCTGCTGCCTGTGACTGGAACAAATTGCAAGAATCGCTGAAGTTGGAGACTTTTATCTCCCTCACCAACTTCAAACATCTGCTATCCGAGCAGCTAACCGATCGCTGCAGCTGTACATAGTCTATCGGTAAATAGCCCACCCAATTTTACCTACCTCATCCCCAAACTGTTTATATTTATTTACTTTTCTTCTATTTTGCACACCAATATCTCTACCTGTACATGACCATCTGATCATTTATCACTCCAGTGTTAATCTGCAAAATTGTAATTATTCGCCTACCTCCTCATGCCTTTTGCACACAATGTATATATAGACTCTTTTTTTTCTTTTTTTTCTACTGTGTTATTGACTTGTTAATTGTTTACTCCATGTGTAACTCTGTGTTGTCTGTTCACACTGCTATGCTTTAACTTGGCCAGGTCGCAGTTGCAAATGAGAACTTGTTCTCAACTAGCCTACCTGGTTAAATAAAGGTGAAATAAAATAAAATAAAAAAGTTATCTTGCTTCCATCTTTCTTTCTGTATCCTACTGACCATAGTATGTCCAGCTGTCATAAATGTTCGTATGGTCTTGGTTAATGTACTCTTTCAAAAATAGAGTATAGCCTGGGTGTCATCTTCTCTTAATGTGCATGTCCTTGCAACCAGACCTATTTAATGCTCAGCTCTCTCCTTAATGGTTCGCTCCAACACCTCCCCTTATGTTCTTGCAGACATTTATTGATTTTTGATTTAACCCTTCTGGTACCAGATAAGTTGACTGAGAATACATTCTCATTTACAACAACGACCTGGGAAAAGGTTACAGGGGAGAGGATTGTACTCAGACTTTAAGCTATTTTTCACACGAGAAACCCTTATTGTGTCAAAGTATGTTTGGTCCCCAGAAGTATAGTTAAACATGTCCACACACACGAGAGAGTCTTGTTCTGCTCTCACACTTTCACTTTCCACTTCTTAGAAATCACTGCTGGATTTGACTGAGTTATTATAACAGTGAGTTCAAAGTTCAAAATGCCACAGGGGATTGGGGGGGGACAGCCCCAAGAGAGTCTGTTGCTCCCACACTTTCACTTTCTACTTCTTAAAATAACTGCTGGGTTTTACAGAGTTATTGGAAGAGTCCAAGTTAACATATTTGTCTAAGACGCAGACTACAAGCGTGTTGATAGAATAGGGCTAGAGGATGGAGACATGTTGGTTAGGTGGGTTTGGAGGAGTGGGATGGGATGTTGGGTGCCCACTTCTTTTTTGTTTATTTTTCCCGTTTATACTGTACAAGTAGAGGTATGTTAGCTAAACCGTTTAGTACCCAGCCTATCCATTTCCTGTCCCCTCCTCTGATAAAACCATGAACACTAATTGGTTGGTTCAACTTCATGGGCTAATAATAACAGAGAAGTTTAACTATAAATGTTTGCGCAGCAACAGCAGGACATCACATCCACTTCAATATTCCAATCCTGAGAACAGCTGCAGACTGAGCAGAAAGGTAATTATCAAACGAACCTACTCTGAACAAACTTTTAGTCTCACCACACTCTAAACGATATCATAACCGCCATCGATAAAAGACAGTACTGTGCAGCCGTCTTCATAGACCTTGCCAAGGCTTTCGACTCTGTCAATCACCGTATTCTTATTGGCAGACTCAGTAGCCTCGGTTTTTCGGATGACTGCCTTGCCTGGTTCACCAATTACTTTGCAGACAGAGTTCAGTGTGTCAAATCGGAGGGCATGCTGTCCGGTCCTCTGGCAGTCTCTATGGGGGTGCCACAGGGTTCAATTCTCGGGCCGACTCTTTTCTCTGTATATATCAATGATGTTTCTCATGCTGCGGGCGATTCCCTGATCCACCTCTACGCAGACGACACCATTCTATATACTTCCGGCCCGTCCTTGGACACTGTGCTATCTAACCTCCAAACGAGCTTCAATGCCATACAGCACTCCTTCCGTGGCCTCCAACTGCTCTTAAACGCTAGTAAAACCAAATGCATGCTTTTCAACCGTTCGCTGCCTGCACCCGCACGCCTGACCAGCATCACCACCCTGGATGGTTCCGACCTTGAATATGTGGACATCTATAAGTACCTAGGTGTCTGGCTAGACTCTAAACTCTCCTTCCAGACCCATATCAAACATCTCCAATCGAAAATCAAATCAAGAGTCGGCTTTCTATTCCGCAACAAAGCCTCCTTCACTCATGCCGCCAAACTTACCCTAGTAAAACTGACTATCCTACCGATCCTCGACTTCGGCGATGTCATCTACAAAATTGCTTCCAACACTCTACTCAGCAAACTGGATGCAGTTTATCACAGTGCCATCCGTTTTGTCACTAAAGCACCTTATACCACCCACCACTGCGACTTGTATGCTCTTGTCGGCTGGCCCTCGCTACATATTCGTCGCCAGACCCACTGGCTCCAGGTCATCTACAAGTCCATGCTAGGTAAAGCTCCGCCTTATCTCAGTTCACTGGTTACGATGGCAACACCCATCCGTAGCACGCGCTCCAGCAGGTGTATCTCACTGATCATCCCTAAAGCCAACACCTCATTTGGCCGCCTTTCGTTCCAGTTCTCTGCTGCCTGTGATTGGAACGAATTGCAAAAATCGCTGAAGTTGGAGACTTTTATCTCCCTCACCAACTTCAAACATCTGCTATCTGAGCAGCTAACCGATCGCTGCAGCTGTACATAGTCTATTGGTAAATAGCCCACCCATTTTCACCTACCTCATCCCCATACTGTTTTTATTTATTTATTTTTCTGCTCTTTTGCACACCAATATCTCTACCTGTACATAACCATCTGATCATTTATCACTCCAGTGTTAATCTGCATAATTGTAATTATTTGCCTACCTTCTCATGCCTTTTGCACACAATGTATATATAGACTCCCCTTTTTTCTACTGTGTTATTGACTTATTAATTGTTTACTCCATGTGTAACTCTGTGTTGTCTGTTCACACTGCTATGCCTTATCTTGGCCAGGTCGCAGTTGCAAATGAGAACTTGTTCTCAACTAGCCTACCTGGTTAAATAAAGGTGAAATAAAAAAAATAAAAAATAAAACTATGTGGAGAAGTATTTGTGAGGTTAGGGTTGTAAAAAAAAGAAAAGGATGACTGTGTACACTGAGTATACAGGAAGGAACACCTTCCTAATATTGAGTTGTATCTAGGGCTGTGGCGGTCATTACATTTTGTCAGACGGTTATTGTCATGCAAAAGGCTGCCGGTCTCACTGTAATTTACCTTTAACGTAAACACATTTAGCATTATTTATTTTAGTCAGGTCTAAATAAACATTATGATGTGAAGAAAATGTATTTTAGAAGAACAGAATGAGTTGGCCTACTGTATGTTATCTTTTATCAATGTTTATTATGAGTATTTCTGTAAATTGATGTGGCTCTCTGCAAAATCACCGGATGTTTTGGAAGCAAAACATTACTGAACGTAAAGCACCAATATAAACTGAGATTTTTGGATGTAAATATGCACTTTATCGTTGAAAAACTACAAACCTTAGATTTCCCACTTCCTGGTTGGATTTTTTCTCAGGATTTTGCCTGCTATATGAGTTATGTTATACTCATAGACATCATTCAAACAGTTTTTTAAAAGTCAGAGTGTTTTATATCCAAATTTACTAATTATATGCATATTCTAGCGTTTACGGCTGAGTAGCAGGCAGCTTAATCTGGGCACGTTTTTCATCCAAGCTACCCAATACTGCCCCCTACCCCAACCATGTTGATATCATAGAATGGCCATTATTTTATCCATAATGTCATTCTATTACTTTTGTTGCTGTTACATATCCATCTCTCTCTCTCTCTGTCTCTCTCAATCTCTCTCTCTCTCTCAATCTCTCTCTCTCTCTCTCAATCTCTCTCTCTCTCTCAATCTCTCTCTCTCTCTCTCTCTCTCTCTCTCTCTCTCTATCTCTCTCCTGTGCCCACATCTGTCTTGTGTTTTTTCTAGTCATCACTGCCATTGAAGAGATGAAAAGGAGCGAGGAAACAAGTATACCTGTAAAGGCATCCATTGAGACGATGTATGACCACGAGGTAGACAGGGAAGGAGAGTGGCACGGGGAGGCTGGAGTGTATAAGGGTGAATTGGACATCGGTGGCGTGAGGTCGGTGACCAAGTTGGCCAACATGGGTGTTGGTGGTATGGCATCGAAGGAAAAGGGAGTTAGTGGGCACCTTGACTACGAATTGGGAAAGACTCATTTAGACCTCGGTGGCGAGTTGAAGGTGGAGGGCAGGTTGCCCAGCGCCGATGTTGCTGCTGGGATAACTAATGAAGGAGTTAAAGCCATGGCCACAGCTGAGCTCCTAGGTGCCTCTGTGTCCCACAGGAAGGCGACAGCCACAGTGCGTCTGGCAGCTGATACAGGCTTTGGAGTAGGCAAGGATGGGATCGAGGCACAATTTCTGGGTACAGGATTCTCTATTGGGAAGAAAACATCCATTTCTCTGTTTGGTTCCAAGTTTGAATGGGACTTCAGCAAGTGACACACCCCCACTCAGAGCCCAGAGGTCCACTTCTGTGGAGATGTAGTAATTCCACCTGTTTAGTTCTCTTATAGCCTACAGATAAGGCTTCAGGGCCACAGATGTGCTTGGCTTCTTTTAAACTTAATGAAAACATCTTGATGTATTGTTCTTAATCAATGGACTGTGTTTACAATATATTCTTATCAACTGTATTGGTGACTGTTATTTTTATGCACACACACGCACACACACGCACAAAGGTATAAGTCACAGAAGCCTTGTCTCCTTCACAGCACAATTATCAGCCTCCAGTGGTCAACCTGAGCTACCACATTAGAGGACACTTGGCTTGCCTACAGAAACGTGTGTATGAGAGATGAGTGGACAATTAATAAATAACATTAATACAATATAGTAATATGAGATATTTATCTCAATAAATCCACATAAACAGATTCAGTTACTATTAAAATAAATACTTAATACATTCACTTTTAAATGGTTACTGCTAGTATATGACTAAAATAAATACTTGTGTTACATTAACTATATAACTAACCACATAAATCTAGTCTGTATATATGATGAAAAGTATATAGATACAAACTCTGCATGTTTACTCATGATTACAAAGTATATATTAGTGACTCACAAACGTTTTCCCTCATGCCCCCATTTCATCACAAGCACTGTCCATGACACAAACTTTTCACACCACTCTTG
>NW_027259356.1:0-33696 GCF_045791955.1 Oncorhynchus clarkii lewisi
GGGAAAATTCGGGGAAAATTCGGGAAAAAATCGGAAAAAATCGGGAAAAATCGGGAAAATTCGGGAAAAAATCGGGGAAAAATCGGGGAAAATTCGGGAAAAAATCGGAAAAAATCGGGAAAAATCGGGGAAAATTCGGGGAAAAAATCGTAAAAAATCGGGAAAAATCGGGGAAAATTCGGGGAAAAAAATCGGAAAAAATCGGGAAAAATCGGGAAAAAATCGGGAAAAAATCGGGAAAAAATCGGGAAAAATTCGGGGAAAATTCGGGGAAAAAATCGGAAAAAATCGGGAAAAATCGGGGAAAATTCGGGAAAAAATCGGAAAAAATCGGGAAAAATCGGGAAAAAATCGGAAAAATTCGGGGAAAATTCGGGGAAAAAATCGGAAAAAATCGGGAAAAATCGGGGAAAATTCGGGAAAAAATCGGGGAAAAATCGGGGAAAATTCGGGAAAAAATCGGAAAAAATCGGGAAAAATCGGGAAAATTCGGGAAAAAATCCGAAAAAATCGGGAAAAATCGGGGAAAATTCGGGAAAAAATCGGAAAAAATCGGGAAAAATCGGGGAAAAAAATCGGGAAAAATCGGGAAAAAAATGGGAAAAATTCGGGGAAAAAATCGGAAAAAATCGTGAAAAATCGGGGAAAAAAATCGGAAAAAATCGGGAAAAATCGGGGAAAATTCGGGGAAAAAATCGGAAAAAATCGGGAAAAATCGGGGAAAAAAATCGGGAAAAATTCAGGGAAAATTCGGGGAAAAAATCGGAAAAAATCGGGAAAAATCGGGGAAAAAATCGGGAAAAAATCGGGAAAAATTCGGGGAAAATTCGGGGAAAAAATCGGAAAAAAATCGGGAAAAAATCGGGAAAAATTCGGGGAAAATTCGGGGAAAAAATCGGAAAAAATCGGGAAAAATCGGGGAAAATTCGGGAAAAAATCGGAAAAAATCGGGAAAAATCGGGAAAAAATCGGAAAAATTCGGGGAAAATTCGGGAAAAAATCGGAAAAAATCGGGAAAAATTCGGGAAAATTCGGGGAAAATTCGGGGAAAAAATCGGAAAAAAATCGGGAAAAATCGGGGAAAATTCGGGGAAAAAATCGGGAAAAATCGGGGAAAAAAATCGGGAAAAAAATCGGGAAAAATCGGGAAAAAAATGGGAAAAATTCGGGGAAAAAATCGGAAAAAATCGTGAAAAATCGGGGAAAAAAATCGGAAAAAATCGGGAAAAATCGGGAAAATTCGGGAAAAAATCGGAAAAAATCGGAAAAAATCGGGAAAAATTCAGGGAAAATTCGTGGAAAAAATCGGAAAAAATCGGGAAAAATCGGGGAAAAAATCGGGAAAAAATCGGGAAAAATTCGGGGAAAATTCGGGGAAAAAATCGGAAAAAATCGGGAAAAATCGGGGAAAAAATCGGGAAAAAATCGGGAAAAATTCGGGAAAATTCGGGAAAAAATCGGAAAAAAATCGGGAAAAATCGGGAAAAAAATCGGGAAAAAAAGGGGAAAAATTCGGGGGAAAAATCGGAAAAAATCGGGAAAAAATAGGAAAAAATCGGGAAAAATCGGGAAAAAAATCGGGAAAAATTCGGGGAAAATTCGGGGAAAAAATCGGAAAAAATCGGGAAAAATCGGGGATAATTCGGGGAAAAAATCGGAAAAAATCGGGAAAAATCGGGGAAAAAATCGGGAAAAATTCGGGGAAAATTCGGGGAAAAAATCGGAAAAAATCGGGAAAAATTCGGGGAAAATTCGGGGAAAATTCGGGGAAAAAATCGGAAAAAAATCGGGAAAAATCGGGAAAATTCGGGAAAAAATCGGAAAAAATCGGGGAAAAATCGGGAAAAAATCGGGAAAAATTCGGGGAAAATTCGGGGAAAATTCGGGGAAAAAATCGGAAAAAATCGGGAAAAATCGGGGAAAATTCGGGGAAAAAATCGGGGAAAAATCGGGGAAAATTCGGGGAAAAAATCGGAAAAAATCGGGAAAAGTCGGGGAAAATTCGGGGAAAAAATCGTAAAAAATCGGGAAAAATCGGGGAAAATTCGGGGAAGAAATCGGAAAAAATCGGGAAAAATCGGGGAAAAAAATCGGGAAAAAATCGGGAAAAAATCGGGAAAAATTCGGGGAAAATTCGGGGAAAAAATCGGGAAAAATTCGGGAAAAATTCGGGAAAAATTCGGGGAAAATTCGGGGAAAAAATCGGAAAAAATCGGGAAAAATCGGGGAAAAAATCGGGAAAAAATCGGAAAAATTCGGGGAAAATTCGGGAAAAAATCGGAAAAAAATCGGGAAAAATCGGGAAAAAAATCGGAAAAAAAGGGGAAAAATTCGGGGAAAAATCGGAAAAAATCGGGAAAATTTAGGAAAAAATCGGGAAAAATCGGGAAAAAAATCGGGAAAAATTCGGGGAAAATTCGGGAAAAAATCGGAAAAAATCGGGAAAAATCGGGGATAATTCGGGAAAAAATCGGAAAAAATCGGGAAAAATCGGGGGAAAAAAAATCGGGAAAAATTCGGGGAAAATTCGGGAAAAATCGGGAAAAAATCGGGAAAAATTCGGGAAAATTCGGGAAAATTCGGGAGAAAATCGGAAAAAATCGGGAAAAATCGGGGAAAATTCGGGAAAAAATCGGGAAAAATCGGGGAAAATTCGGGAAAAAATCGGAAAAAATCGGGAAAAGTCGGGGAAAATTCGGGGAAAAAATCGTAAAAAATCGGGAAAAATCGGGGAAAATTCGGGGAAGAAATCGGAAAAAATCGGGAAAAATCGGGGAAAAAAATCGGGAAAAAATCGGGAAAAAATCGGGAAAAATTCGGGGAAAATTCGGGGAAAAAATCGGGAAAAATTCGGGAAAAATTCGGGGAAAAATCGGGAAAAATTCGGGGAAAAAATCGGAAAAAATCGGGAAAAATTCGGGGAAAATTCGGGGAAAATTCGGGGAAAAAATCGGAAAAAAATCGGGAAAAATCGGGGAAAAAATCGGGAAAAAATCGGGAAAAAAAGGGGAAAAATTCGGGGAAAATTCGGGGAAAAAATCGGAAAAAAATCGGGAAAAATCGGGAAAAAAATCGGGAAAAAATCGGGAAAAAAATCGGGAAAAATCGGGGAAAATTCGGGAAAAAATCGGAAAAAATCGGGAAAAAATAGGAAAAAATCGGGAAAAATCGGGAAAAAAATCGGGAAAAAATCGGGAAAAATTCGGGGAAAAAATCGGAAAAAATCGGGAAAAATCGCGGAAAATTCGGGGAAAAAATCGGAAAAAATCGGGAAAAATCGGGGAAAAAAATCGGGAAAAAATCGGGAAAAATTCGGGGAAAATTCGGGGAAAAAATCGGAAAAAATCGGGAAAAATTCGGGAAAATTCGGGGAAAATTCGGGGAAAAAATCGGAAAAAAATCGGGAAAAATCGGGGAAAATTCGGGGAAAAAATCGGAAAAAATCGGGGAAAAATCGGGAAAAATTCGGGGAAAATTCGGGGAAAATTCGGGGAAAAAATCGGAAAAAATCGGGAAAAATCGGGGAAAATTCGGGGAAAAAATCGGGGAAAAATCGGGGAAAATTCGGGGAAAAAATCGGAAAAAATCGGGAAAAATCGGGGAAAATTCGGGGAAAAAATCGTAAAAAATCGGGAAAAATCGGGGAAAATTCGGGGAAAAAATCGGAAAAAATCGGGAAAAATCGGGGAAAAAAATCGGGAAAAAATCGGGAAAAAATCGGGAAAAATTCGGGGAAAATTCGGGAAAAAATCGGAAAAAATCGGGAAAAATCGGGGAAAATTCGGGGAAAAAATCGGAAAAAATCGGGGAAAAATCGGGAAAAATTCGGGAAAATTCGGGGAAAATTCGGGGAAAAAATCGGAAAAAATCGGGAAAAATCGGGGAAAATTCGGGGAAAAAATCGGGGAAAAATCGGGAAAATTCGGGGGAAAAAATCGGGGAAAATTCGGGGAAAAAATCGTAAAAAATCGGGAAAAATCGGGGAAAATTCGGGGAAAAAAATCGGAAAAAATCGGGAAAAATCGGGGGAAAAAATCGGGAAAAAATCGGGAAAAAATCGGGAAAAATTCGGGGAAAATTCGGGGAAAAAATCGGAAAAAATCGGGAAAAATCGGGGAAAATTCGGGGAAAAAATCGGAAAAAATCGGGGAAAAATCGGGAAAAAATCGGGAAAAATTCGGGGAAAATTCGGGGAAAAAATCGGAAAAAATCGGGAAAAATCGGGGAAAATTCGGGGAAAAAATCGGGGAAAAATCGGGGAAAATTCGGGAAAAAATCGGAAAAAATCGGGAAAAATCGGGGAAAATTCGGGGAAAAAATCCGAAAAAATCGGGAAAAATCGGGGAAAATTCGGGGAAAAAATCGGAAAAAATCAGGAAAAATCGGGGAAAAAAATCGGGAAAAATCGGGAAAAAAATGGGAAAAATTCGGGGAAAAAATCGGAAAAAATCGTGAAAAATCGGGGAAAAAAATCGGAAAAAATCGGGAAAAATCGGGGAAAATTCGGGGAAAAAATCGGAAAAAATCGGGAAAAATCGGGGAAAAAAATCGGGAAAAATTCAGGGAAAATTCGGGGAAAAAATCGGGAAAAATCGGGGAAAAAATCGGGAAAAAATCGGGAAAAATTCGGGGAAAATTCGGGGAAAAAATCGGAAAAAAATCGGGAAAAAATCGGGAAAAATTCGGGGAAAATTCGGGGAAAAAATCGGAAAAAATCGGGAAAAATCGGGGAAAATTCGGGGAAAAAATCGGAAAAAATCGGGAAAAATCGGGGAAAAAATCGGGAAAAATTCGGGGAAAATTCGGGGAAAAAATCGGAAAAAATCGGGAAAAATTCGGGGAAAATTCGGGGAAAATTCGGGGAAAAAATCGGAAAAAAATCGGGAAAAATCGGGGAAAATTCGGGGAAAAAATCGGGAAAAATCGGGGAAAAAAATCGGGAAAAAAATCGGGAAAAATCGGGAAAAAAATGGGAAAAATTCGGGGAAAAAATCGGAAAAAATCGTGAAAAATCGGGGAAAAAAATCGGAAAAAATCGGGAAAAATCGGGGAAAATTCGGGGAAAAAATCGGAAAAAATCGGAAAAAATCGGGAAAAATTCAGGGAAAATTCGTGGAAAAAATCGGAAAAAATCGGGAAAAATCGGGGAAAAAATCGGGAAAAAATCGGGAAAAATTCGGGGAAAATTCGGGAAAAAATCGGAAAAAATCGGGAAAAATCGGGGAAAAAATCGGGAAAAAATCGGGAAAAATTCGGGGAAAATTCGGGGAAAAAATCGGAAAAAAATCGGGAAAAATCGGGAAAAAAATCGGGAAAAAAAGGGGAAAAATTCGGGGGAAAAATCGGAAAAAATCGGGAAAAAATAGGAAAAAATCGGGAAAAATCGGGAAAAAAATCGGGAAAAATTCGGGGAAAATTCGGGGAAAAAATCGGAAAAAATCGGGAAAAATCGGGGATAATTCGGGGAAAAAATCGGAAAAAATCGGGAAAAATCGGGGAAAAAATCGGGAAAAATTCGGGGAAAATTCGGGGAAAAAATCGGAAAAAATCGGGAAAAATTCGGGGAAAATTCGGGGAAAATTCGGGAAAAAATCGGAAAAAAATCGGGAAAAATCGGGGAAAATTCGGGGAAAAAATCGGAAAAAATCGGGGAAAAATCGGGAAAAAATCGGGAAAAATTCGGGGAAAATTCGGGGAAAATTCGGGGAAAAAATCGGAAAAAATCGGGAAAAATCGGGGAAAATTCGGGGAAAAAATCGGGGAAAAATCGGGGAAAATTCGGGGAAAAAATCGGAAAAAATCGGGAAAAGTCGGGGAAAATTCGGGGAAAAAATCGTAAAAAATCGGGAAAAATCGGGGAAAATTCGGGGAAGAAATCGGAAAAAATCGGGAAAAATCGGGGAAAAAAATCGGGAAAAAATCGGGAAAAAAATCGGGAAAAATTCGGGGAAAATTCGGGGAAAAAATCGGGAAAAATTCGGGAAAAATTCGGGAAAAATTCGGGGAAAATTCGGGAAAAAATCGGAAAAAATCGGGAAAAATCGGGGAAAAAATCGGGAAAAAATCGGGAAAAATTCGGGGAAAATTCGGGGAAAAAATCGGAAAAAAATCGGGAAAAATCGGGAAAAAAATCGGGAAAAAAAGGGGAAAAATTCGGGGGAAAAATCGGAAAAAATCGGGAAAATTTAGGAAAAAATCGGGAAAAATCGGGAAAAAAATCGGGAAAAATTCGGGGAAAATTCGGGGAAAAAATCGGAAAAAATCGGGAAAAATCGGGGATAATTCGGGAAAAAATCGGAAAAAATCGGGAAAAATCGGGGAAAAAATCGGGAAAAATTCGGGGAAAATTCGGGGAAAAAATCGGAAAAAATCGGGAAAAATTCGGGGAAAATTCGGGGAAAATTCGGGGAAAAAATCGGAAAAAAATCGGGAAAAATCGGGAAAATTCGGGGAAAAAATCGGAAAAAATCGGGAAAAATCGGGAAAAAATCGGGAAAAATTCGGGGAAAATTCGGGGAAAATTCGGGGAGAAAATCGGAAAAAATCGGGAAAAATCGGGGAAAATTCGGGGAAAAAATCGGGGAAAAATCGGGGAAAATTCGGGGAAAAAATCGGAAAAAATCGGGAAAAGTCGGGGAAAATTCGGGAAGAAATCGGAAAAAATCGGGAAAAATCGGGGAAAAAAATCGGGAAAAAATCGGGAAAAAATCGGGAAAAATTCGGGGAAAATTCGGGGAAAAAATCGGGAAAAATTCGGGAAAAATTCGGGGAAAAATCGGGAAAAATTCGGGGAAAAAATCAGAAAAAATCGGGAAAAATTCGGGGAAAATTCGGGGAAAATTCGGGGAAAAAATCGGAAAAAAAATCGGGAAAAATCGGGGAAAAAATCGGGAAAAAATCGGGAAAAAAAGGGGAAAAATTCGGGGAAAATTCGGGGAAAAAATCGGAAAAAAATCGGGAAAAATCGGGAAAAAAATCGGGAAAAAATCGGGAAAAAAATCGGGGAAAAATCGGGGAAAATTCGGGGAAAAAATCGGAAAAAATCGGGAAAAAATAGGAAAAAATCGGGAAAAATCGGGAAAAAAATCGGGAAAAAATCGGGAAAAATTCGGGGAAAAAATCGGAAAAAATCGGGAAAAATCGCGGAAAATTCGGGGAAAAAATCGGAAAAAATCGGGAAAAATCGGGGAAAAAAATCGGGAAAAAATCGGGAAAAATTCGGGGAAAATTCGGGGAAAAAATCGGAAAAAATCGGGAAAAATCGGGAAAAAAATCTTGAAAAAATCGGGGAAAATTCGGGGAAAAAATCGGAAAAAATCGGGAAAAATCGGGAAAAAAATCTTGAAAAAATCGGGGAAAATTCGGGTAAAAAATCGGAAAAAATCGGGAAAATTCGGGGAAAATTCGGGGAAAAAATCGGGGAAAAATCGGGAAAAAATCGGGAAAAAATAGGGAAAAATTCGGGGAAAATTCGGGAAAAAATCTGAAAAAATCGGGAAAAAAATCGGGAAAAAATCGGGAAAAAATCGGGAAAAATTCGGGAAAATTCGGGAAAAAATCGGAAAAAAATCGGGAAAAATCGGGAAAGATTCGGGGAAAATTCGGGGATAAAATCGGGAAAAAATCGGGAAAAATTCGGGGAAAATTCGGGAAAAAATCGGGGAAAATTCGGGAAAAAATCGGAAAAAATCGGGAAAAATCGGGAAAAAATCGGGAAAAAATCGGGAAAAATTCGGGGAAAATTCGGGAAAAAATCGGAAAAAATCGGGAAAAATCGGGGAAAAAATCGGGAAAAAATCGGGAAAAATTCGGGGAAAATTCGGGGAAAAAATCGGAAAAAAATCGGGAAAAATCGGGAAAAAAATCGGGAAAAAATCGGGAAAAAAAGGGGAAAAATTCGGGGAAAATTCGGGAAAAAATCGGAAAAAAATCGGGAAAAATCGAGAAAAAAATCGGGAAAAAATCGGGAAAAAAATCGGTAAAAAATCGGGGAAAATTCGGGAAAAAATCGGAAAAAATCGGGAAAAAATAGGAAAAAATCGGGAAAAATCGGGAAAAAATCGGGAAAAATTCGGGGAAAAAATCGGAAAAAATCCGGAAAAATCGCGGAAAATTCGGGGAAAAAATCGGAAAAAATCGGGAAAATTCGGGAAAAAATCTGAAAAAATCGGGAAAAATCGGGGAAAAAATCGGGAAAAAAATCGGAAAAAATCGGAAAAAATCGGGAAAAATCGGGAAAAAATCGGGAAAAAATTGGAAAAAATCGGGAAAAAAATCGGGAAAAAAATAGGGAAAAAATAGGGAAAAATTCGGGAAAATTCGGGAAAAAATCGGGAAAAATTCGGGGAAAAAATCGGGAAAAAATCGGGAAAAAAAGGGGAAAAATTCGGGGAAAGAATCGGAAAAAAAATCGGAAAAAAATCGGGAAAAATTCGGGAAAATTCGGGAAAAAATCGGAAAAAAAATCGGGAAAAAATCGGGGAAAATTCGGGGAAAAAATCGGAAAAAAAATCGGGAAAAAATCGGGAAAAAAATCGGAAAAAAATCGGAAAAAAATCGGGAAAAATCGGGAAAAAAATCGGGAAAAAATCGGGAAAAAAGGGGAAAAATTCGGGAAAAAATCGGAAAAAAAATCGGAAAAAAATCGGGAAAAATCGGGAAAAAAATCGGGAAAAAATCGGGGAAAATATGGGGAAAAAATCGGAAAAAAAATCGGGAAAAAATCGGGAAAAATTCGGGGAAAAAATCGGGAAAAAATCGGGAAAAAAAGGGGAAAAATTCGGGAAAGAATCGGAAAAAAAATCGGAAAAAAATCGGGAAAAATTCGGGAAAATTCGGGAAAAAATCGGAAAAAATCGGGAAAAATCGGGGAAAAAATCGGGAAAAAATCGGGAAAAATTCGGGAAAATTCGGGAAAAAATCGGAAAAAAATCGGGAAAAATCGGGAAAAAAATCGGGAAAAAATCGGGAAAAAAAGGGGAAAAATTCGGGAAAATTCGGGAAAAAATCGGAAAAAAATCGGGAAAAATCGGGAAAAAAATCGGGAAAAAATCGGGAAAAAAATCGGGAAAAAATCGGGGAAAATTCGGGAAAAAATCGGAAAAAATCGGGAAAAAATAGGAAAAAATCGGGAAAAATCGGGAAAAAAATCGGGAAAAAATCGGGAAAAATTCGGGGAAAAAATCGGAAAAAATCCTGAAAAATCGCGGAAAATTCGGGAAAAAATCTGAAAAAATCGGGAAAATTCGGGAAAAAATCTGAAAAAATCGGGAAAAATCAGGGAAAAAATCGGGAAAAAAATCGGAAAAAATCGGAAAAAATCGGGAAAAATCGGGAAAAAATCGAGAAAAAATTTGAAAAAATCGGGAAAAAAATCGGGAAAAAAATCGGGAAAAAATAGGGAAAAATTCGGGGAAAATTCGGGAAAAAATCGGGAAAAAATAGGGGAAAATTCGGGAAAAAATCGGAAAAAATCGGGGAAAAAATCGGGAAAAAATCGGGAAAAATTCGGGAAAAAATCGGGAAAAAATCGGGAAAAAAAGGGGAAAAATTCGGGGAAAGAATCGGAAAAAAAATCGGAAAAAAATCGGGAAAAATTCGGGGAAAATTCGGGAAAAAATCGGAAAAAATCGGGAAAAATCGGGAAAAAATCGGGAAAAAATCGGGAAAAATTCGGGGAAAATTCGGGAAAAAATCGGAAAAAAATCGGGAAAAATCGGGAAAAAAATCGGGAAAAAATCGGGAAAAAAAGGGGAAAAATTCGGGGAAAATTCGGGGAAAAAATCGGAAAAAAATCGGGAAAAATCGGGAAAAAAATCGGGAAAAAATCGGGAAAAAAATCGGGGAAAAATCGGGGAAAATTCGGGGAAAAAATCGGAAAAAATCGGGAAAAAATAGGAAAAAATCGGGAAAAATCGCGGAAAATTCGGGGAAAAAATCGGAAAAAATCGGGGAAAAAATTCGGGAAAAAATCGGGAAAAATTCGGGGAAAATTCGGGGAAAAAATCGGAAAAAATCGGGAAAAATCGGGAAAAAAATCTTGAAAAAATCGGGGAAAATTCGGGGAAAAAATCGGAAAAAATCGGGAAAAATCGGGAAAAAAATCTTGAAAAAATCGGGGAAAATTCGGGGAAAAAATCGGAAAAAATCGGAAAAAATCGGGAAAAATCGGGAAAAAATCGGGAAAAAATTGGAAAAAATCGGGAAAAAAATCGGGAAAAAAATCGGGAAAAAATAGGGAAAAATTCGGGGAAAATTCGGGGAAAAAAACGGGAAAAAATAGGGGAAAATTCGGGGAAAAAATCGGAAAAAATCGGGAAAATTCGGGGAAAATTCGGGAAAAAATTGGAAAAAATCGGGAAAAATCGGGAAAAAAATAGGGAAAAAATAGGGAAAAAATCGGGGAAAATTCGGGGAAAAAATCGGAAAAAATCGGGAAAAAAATCGGGAAAAAATCGGGAAAAATTCGGGGAAAATTCGGGGAAAAAATCGGAAAAAATCGGAAAAAATCGGGAAAAATCGGGAAAAAATCGGGAAAAAATTGGAAAAAATCGGGAAAAATCGGGAAAAAAATCGGGAAAAAATAGGGAAAAAATCGGGGAAAATTCGGGAAAAAAACTGAAAAAATCGGGAAAAAAATCGGGAAAAATAGGGAAAAATTCGGGAAAAAATCGGGAAAAAATCGGGAAAAATTCGGGAAAAAATCGGAAAAAATCGGGAAAAATCGTGGAAAAAAATCGGGAAAAAATCGGGAAAAATTCGGGGAAAAAATCGGAAAAAATCGGGAAAATTCGGGGAAAATTCGGGAAAAAATTGGAAAAAATCGGGAAAAATCGGGAAAAAAATAGGGAAAAAATAGGGAAAAAATCGGGGAAAATTCGGGGAAAAAATCGGAAAAAATCGGGAAAAAAATCGGGAAAAAATAGGGAAAAATTCGGGGAAAATTCGGGAAAAAATCGGAAAAAATCGGAAAAAATCGGGAAAAATCGGGAAAAAATCGGAAAAAATTGGAAAAAATCGGGAAAAATCGGGAAAAAAATCGGGAAAAAATAGGGAAAAAATCGGGGAAAATTCGGGGAAAAAAACTGAAAAAATCGGGAAAAAAATCGGGAAAAATAGGGAAAAATTCGGGAAAAAATCGGGAAAAAATCGGGAAAAATTCGGGGAAAAAATCGGAAAAAATCGGGAAAAATCGTGGAAAAAAATCGGGAAAAAATCGGGAAAAATTCGGGGAAAATTCGGGGAAAAAATCGGAAAAAAAATCGGAAAAAAATCGGGAAAAATCGGGAAAAAATCGGGGAAAATTCGGGGAAAAAATCGGAAAAAAAATCGGGAAAATATCGGGAAAAATTCGGGAAAAAAATCGGAAAAAAAATCGGAAAAAAATCGGGAAAAATCGGGAAAAAAATCGGGAAAAAATCGGGAAAAAAAGGGGAAAAATTCGGGGAAAAAATCGGAAAAAAATCGGGAAAAATCGGGAAAAAAATCGGGAAAAAATCGGGAAAAAAATCGGGAAAAAATCGGGAAAAATTCGGGGAAAAAATCGGAAAAAATCCGGAAAAATCGCGGAAAATTCGGGAAAAAATCGGAAAAAATCGGGAAAATTCGGGGAAAAAATCTGAAAAAATCGGGAAAAATCGGGGAAAAAATCGGGAAAAAAATCGGAAAAAATCGGAAAAAATCGGGAAAAATCGGGAAAAAATCGGGAAAAAATTGGAAAAAATCGGGAAAAAAATCGGGAAAAAAATAGGGAAAAAATAGGGAAAAATTCGGGGAAAATTCGGGGAAAAAATCGGGAAAAAATAGGGGAAAATTCGGGAAAAAATCGGAAAAAATCGGGAAAAAAATCGGGAAAAAATCGGGAAAAATTCGGGAAAAAATCGGGAAAAAATCGGGAAAAAAAGGGGAAAAATTCGGGAAAGAATCGGAAAAAAAATCGGAAAAAAATCGGGAAAAATTCGGGGAAAATTCGGGAAAAAATCGGAAAAAAAATCGGGAAAAAATCGGGGAAAATTCGGGAAAAAATCGGAAAAAAAATCGGGAAAAAATCGGGAAAAAAATCGGAAAAAAATCGGAAAAAAATCGGGAAAAATCGGGAAAAAAATCGGGAAAAAATCGGGAAAAAAGGGGAAAAATTCGGGAAAAAATCGGAAAAAAAATCGGAAAAAAATCGGGAAAAATCGGGAAAAAAATCGGGAAAAAATCGGGGAAAATATGGGGAAAAAATCGGAAAAAAAATCGGGAAAAAATCGGGAAAAATTCGGGGAAAAAATCGGGAAAAAATCGGGAAAAAAGGGGAAAAATTCGGGAAAGAATCGGAAAAAAAATCGGAAAAAAATCGGGAAAAATTCGGGGAAAATTCGGGGAAAAAATCGGAAAAAATCGGGAAAAATCGGGGAAAAAATCGGGAAAAAATCGGGAAAAATTCGGGGAAAATTCGGGGAAAAAATCGGAAAAAAATCGGGAAAAATCGGGAAAAAAATCGGGAAAAAATCGGGAAAAAAAGGGGAAAAATTCGGGGAAAATTCGGGGAAAAAATCGGAAAAAAATCGGGAAAAATCGGGAAAAAAATCGGGAAAAAATCGGGAAAAAAATCGGGAAAAAATCGGGGAAAATTCGGGGAAAAAATCGGAAAAAATCGGGAAAAAATAGGAAAAAATCGGGAAAAATCGGGAAAAAAATCGGGAAAAAATCGGGAAAAATTCGGGGAAAAAATCGGAAAAAATCCTGAAAAATCGCGGAAAATTCGGGGAAAAAATCTGAAAAAATCGGGAAAATTCGGGGAAAAAATCTGAAAAAATCGGGAAAAATCAGGGAAAAAATCGGGAAAAAAATCGGAAAAAATCGGAAAAAATCGGGAAAAATCGGGAAAAAATCGAGAAAAAATTTGAAAAAATCGGGAAAAAAATCGGGAAAAAAATCGGGAAAAAATAGGGAAAAATTCGGGGAAAATTCGGGGAAAAAATCGGGAAAAAATAGGGGAAAATTCGGGGAAAAAATCGGAAAAAATCGGGGAAAAAATCGGGAAAAAATCGGGAAAAATTCGGGGAAAAAATCGGGAAAAAATCGGGAAAAAAGGGGAAAAATTCGGGGAAAGAATCGGAAAAAAAATCGGAAAAAAATCGGGAAAAATTCGGGGAAAATTCGGGGAAAAAATCGGAAAAAATCGGGAAAAATCGGGAAAAAATCGGGAAAAAATCGGGAAAAATTCGGGGAAAATTCGGGAAAAAATCGGAAAAAAATCTGGAAAAATCGGGAAAAAAATCGGGAAAAAATCGGGAAAAAAAGGGGAAAAATTCGGGGAAAATTCGGGGAAAAAATCGGAAAAAAATCGGGAAAAATCGGGAAAAAAATCGGGAAAAAATCGGGAAAAAAATCGGGGAAAAATCGGGAAAATTCGGGAAAAAATCGGAAAAAATCGGGAAAAAATCGGGAAAAATCGCGGAAAATTCGGGGAAAAAATCGGAAAAAATCGGGGAAAAAATTCGGGAAAAAATCGGGAAAAATTCGGGGAAAATTCGGGAAAAAATCGGAAAAAATCGGGAAAAATCGGGAAAAAAATCTTGAAAAAATCGGGGAAAATTCGGGAAAAAATCGGAAAAAATCGGGAAAAATCGGGAAAAAAATCTTGAAAAAATCGGGAAAATTCGGGAAAAAATCGGAAAAAATCGGAAAAAATCGGGAAAAATCGGGAAAAAATCGGGAAAAAATTGGAAAAAATCGGGAAAAAAATCGGGAAAAAAATCGGGAAAAAATAGGGAAAAATTCGGGGAAAATTCGGGGAAAAAAACGGGAAAAAATAGGGGAAAATTCGGGGAAAAAATCGGAAAAAATCGGGAAAATTCGGGGAAAATTCGGGAAAAAATTGGAAAAAATCGGGAAAAATCGGGAAAAAAATAGGGAAAAAATAGGGAAAAAATCGGGGAAAATTCGGGGAAAAAATCGGAAAAAATCGGGAAAAAAATCGGGAAAAAATAGGGAAAAATTCGGGGAAAATTCGGGAAAAAATCGGAAAAAATCGGAAAAAATCGGGAAAAATCGGGAAAAAATCGGGAAAAAATTGGAAAAAATCGGGAAAAATCGGGAAAAAAATCGGGAAAAAATAGGGAAAAAATCGGGGAAAATTCGGGGAAAAAAACTGAAAAAATCGGGAAAAAATAGGGAAAAATTCGGGGAAAAAATCGGGAAAAAATCGGGAAAAATTCGGGGAAAAAATCGGAAAAAATCGGGAAAAATCGTGGAAAAAAATCGGGAAAAAATCGGAAAAATTCGGGGAAAATTCGGGAAAAAATCGGAATAAAAATCGGAAAAAAATCGGGAAAAATCGGGAAAAAATCGGGGAAAATTCGGGGAAAAAATCGGAAAAAAAATCGGGAAAATATCGGGAAAAATTCGGGAAAAAAATCGGAAAAAAAATCGGAAAAAAATCGGGAAAAATCGGGAAAAAAATCGGGAAAAAATCGGGAAAAAAAGGGGAAAAATTCGGGGAAAAAATCGGAAAAAAATCGGGAAAAATCGGGAAAAAAATCGGGAAAAAATCGGGAAAAAAATCGGGAAAAAATCGGGAAAAATTCGGGGAAAAAATCGGAAAAAATCCGGAAAAATCGCGGAAAATTCGGGGAAAAAATCGGAAAAAATCGGGAAAATTCGGGGAAAAAATCTGAAAAAATCGGGAAAAATCGGGGAAAAAATCGGGAAAAAAATCGGAAAAAATCGGAAAAAATCGGGAAAAATCGGGAAAAAATCGGGAAAAAATTCGGGAAAAAATCGGGAAAAATTCGGGGAAAAAATCGGAAAAAATCCGGAAAAATCGCGGAAAATTCGGGAAAAAATCGGAAAAAATCGGGAAAATTCGGGAAAAAATCTGAAAAAATCGGGAAAAATCGGGGAAAAAATCGGGAAAAAAATCGGAAAAAATCGGAAAAAATCGGGAAAAATCGGGAAAAAATCGGGAAAAAATTGGAAAAAATCGGGAAAAAAATCGGGAAAAAAATCGGGAAAAAATAGGGAAAAATTCGGGGAAAATTCGGGGAAAAAATCGGGAAAAAATAGGGGAAAATTCGGGGAAAAAATCGGAAAAAATCGGGGAAAAAATCGGGAAAAAATCGGGAAAAATTCGGGGAAAAAATCGGGAAAAAATCGGGAAAAAAAGGGGAAAAATTCGGGGAAAGAATCGGAAAAAAAATCGGAAAAAAATCGGGAAAAATTCGGGGAAAATTCGGGGAAAAAATCGGAAAAAATCGGGAAAAATCGGGGAAAAAATCGGGAAAAAATCGGGAAAAATTCGGGGAAAATTCGGGGAAAAAATCGGAAAAAAATCGGGATAAATCGGGAAAAAAATCGGGAAAAAATCGGGAAAAAAAGGGGAAAAATTCGGGGAAAATTCGGGGAAAAAATCGGAAAAAAATCGGGAAAAATCGGGAAAAAAATCGGGAAAAAATCGGGAAGAAAATCGGGAAAAATCGGGGAAAATTCGGGAAAAAATCGGAAAAAATCGGGAAAAAATAGGAAAAAATCGGGAAAAATCGGGAAAAAAATCGTGAAAAAATCGGGAAAAATTCGGGAAAAAATCTGAAAAAATCGGGAAAAATCGCGGAAAATTCGGGGAAAAAATCGGAAAAAATCGGGAAAAATCGGGAAAAAAATCGGGAAAAAATCGGGAAAAATTCGGGGAAAATTCGGGAAAAAATCGGAAAAAATCGGGAAAAATCGGGAAAAAAATCTTGAAAAAATCGGGAAAATTCGGGGAAAAAATCGGAAATAATCGGAAAAAATCGGGAAAAATCGGGAAAAAATCGGGAAAAAAATCGGGAAAAAATAGGGAAAAATTCGGGGAAAATTCGGGAAAAAATCGGGAAAAAATAGGGGAAAATTCGGGGAAAAAATCGGAAAAAATCGGGAAAATTCGGGGAAAATTCGGGAAAAAATTGGAAAAAATCGGGAAAAATCGGGAAAAAAATAGGGAAAAAATAGGGAAAAAATCGGGGAAAATTCGGGAAAAAATCGGAAAAAATCGGGAAAAATCGGGAAAGAAATCGGGAAAAAATCGGGGAAAATTCGGGAAAAAATCGGAAAAAAAATCGGAAAAAAATCGGGAAAAATCGGGAAAAAAATCGGGAAAAAAATCGGGAAAAAATAGGGAAAAATTCGGGGAAAATTCGGGGAAAAAATCGGGAAAAAATAGGGGAAAATTCGGGGAAAAAATCGGAAAAAATCGGGAAAATTCGGGGAAAATTCGGGAAAAAATTGGAAAAAATCGGGAAAAATCGGGAAAAAAATAGGGAAAAAATAGGGAAAAAATCGGGGAAAATTCGGGGAAAAAATCGGAAAAAATCGGGAAAAAAATCGGGAAAAAATCGGGGAAAATTCGGGGAAAAAATCGGAAAAAATCGGGAAAATTCGGGGAAAATTCGGGAAAAAATTGGAAAAAATCGGGAAAAATCGGGAAAAAAATAGGGAAAAAATAGGGAAAATTCGGGGAAAATTCGGGAAAAAATTGGAAAAAATCGGGAAAAATCGGGAAAAAAATAGGGAAAAAATAGGGAAAAAATCGGGGAAAATTCGGGGAAAAAAACTGAAAAAATCGGGAAAAAAATCGGGAAAAAATAGGGAAAAATTCGGGGAAAAAATCGGGAAAAAATCGGGAAAAATTCGGGGAAAAAATCGGAAAAAATCGGGAAAAATCGTGGAAAAAAATCGGGAAAAAATCGGGAAAAATTCGGGGAAAATTCGGGGAAAAAATCGGAAAAAAAATCGGAAAAAAATCGGGAAAAATCGGGAAAAAATCGGGAAAATTCGGGAAAAAATCGGAAAAAAAATCGGGAAAATATCGGGAAAAATTCGGGAAAAAAATCGGAAAAAAAATCGGAAAAAAATCGGGAAAAATCGGGAAAAAAATCGGGAAAAAATCGGGAAAAAAAGGGGAAAAATTCGGGAAAAAATCGGAAAAAAATCGGGAAAAATCGGGAAAAAAATCGGGAAAAAATCGGGAAAAAAATCGGGAAAAAATCGGGAAAAATTCGGGAAAAAATCGGAAAAAATCCGGAAAAATCGCGGAAAATTCGGGGAAAAAATCGGAAAAAATCGGGAAAATTCGGGGAAAAAATCTGAAAAAATCGGGAAAAATCGGGAAAAAATCGGGAAAAAAATCGGAAAAAATCGGAAAAAATCGGGAAAAATCGGGAAAAAATCGGGAAAAAATTGGAAAAAATCGGGAAAAAAATCGGGAAAAAATAGGGAAAAATTCGGGGAAAATTCGGGGAAAAAATCGGGAAAAAATAGGGGAAAATTCGGGAAAAAATCGGAAAAAATCGGGAAAAAATCGGGAAAAAATCGGGAAAAATTCGGGGAAAAAATCGGGAAAAAATCGGGAAAAAAAGGGGAAAAATTCGGGGAAAGAATCGGAAAAAAAATCGGAAAAAAATCGGGAAAAATTCGGGGAAAATTCGGGAAAAAATCGGAAAAAATCGGGAAAAATCGGGGAAAAAATCGGGAAAAATTCGGGGAAAATTCGGGGAAAAAATCTGAAAAAAATCGGGAAAAATCGGGAAAAAAATCGGGAAAAAATCGGGAAAAAAAGGGGAAAAATTCGGGGAAAATTCGGGGAAAAAATCGGAAAAAAATCGGGAAAAATCGGGAAAAAAATCGGGAAAAAATCGGGAAGAAAATCGGGGAAAAATCGGGGAAAATTCGGGGAAAAAATCGGAAAAAATCGGGAAAAAATAGGAAAAAATCGGGAAAAATCGGGAAAAAAATCGGGAAAAAATCGGGAAAAATTCGGGGAAAAAATCGGAAAAAATCGGGAAAAATCGCGGAAAATTCGGGGAAAAAATCGGAAAAAATCGGGAAAAATCGGGGAAAAAAATCGGAAAAAAATCGGGAAAAATTCGGGGAAAATTCGGGGAAAAAATCGGAAAAAATCGGGAAAAATCGGGAAAAAAATCTTGAAAAAATCGGGGAAAATTCGGGGAAAAAATCGGAAAAAATCGGGAAAAATCGGGAAAAAAATCTTGAAAAAATCGGGGAAAATTCGGGGAAAAAATCGGAAAAAATCGGGAAAAATCGGGGAAAAAAATCGGAAAAAAATCGGGAAAAATTCGGGGAAAATTCGGGGAAAAAATCGGAAAAAATCGGGAAAAATCGGGAAAAAAATCTTGAAAAAATCGGGGTAAATTCGGGGAAAAAATCGGAAAAAATCGGGAAAAATCGGGAAAAAAATCTTGAAAAAATCGGGGAAAATTCGGGAAAAAATCGGAAATAATCGGAAAAAATCGGGAAAAATCGGGAAAAAATCGGGAAAAAAATCGGGAAAAAATAGGGAAAAATTCGGGGAAAATTCGGGGAAAAAATCGGGAAAAAATAGGGGAAAATTCGGGAAAAAATCGGAAAAAATCGGGAAAATTCGGGGAAAATTCGGGAAAAAATTGGAAAAAATCGGGAAAAATCGGGAAAAAAATAGGGAAAAAATAGGGAAAAAATCGGGGAAAATTCGGGAAAAAATCGGAAAAAATCGGGAAAAATCGGGAAAGAAATCGGGAAAAAATCGGGGAAAATTCGGGGAAAAAATCGGAAAAAAAATCGGAAAAAAATCTGGAAAAATCGGGAAAAAAATCGGGAAAAAAATCGGGAAAAAATAGGGAAAAATTCGGGGAAAATTCGGGGAAAAAATCGGGAAAAAATAGGGGAAAATTCGGGGAAAAAATCGGAAAAAATCGGGAAAATTCGGGGAAAATTCGGGAAAAAATTGGAAAAAATCGGGAAAAATCGGGAAAAAAATAGGGAAAAAATAGGGAAAAAATCGGGGAAAATTCGGGGAAAAAATCGGAAAAAATCGGGAAAAAAATCGGGAAAAAATAGGGGAAAATTCGGGGAAAAAATCGGAAAAAATCGGGAAAATTCGGGGAAAATTCGGGAAAAAATTGGAAAAAATCGGGAAAAATCGGGAAAAAAATAGGGAAAAAATAGGGAAAATTCGGGGAAAATTCGGGAAAAAATTGGAAAAAATCGGGAAAAATCGGGAAAAAAATAGGGAAAAAATAGGGAAAAAATCGGGGAAAATTCGGGGAAAAAATCGGAAAAAATCGGGAAAAAAATCGGGAAAAAATAGGGAAAAAATCGGGAAAAAATTGGAAAAAATCGGGAAAAATCGGGAAAAAAATCGGGAAAAAATAGGGAAAAAATCGGGGAAAATTCGGGAAAAAAATGAAAAAATCGGGAAAAAAATCGGGAAAAAATAGGGAAAAAATCGGGAAAAAATCGGGAAAAAATCGGGAAAAATTCGGGAAAAAATCGGAAAAAATCGGGAAAAATCGTGGAAAAAAATCGGGAAAAAATCGGGAAAAATTCGGGGAAAATTCGGGGAAAAAATCGGAAAAAAAATCGGAAAAAAATCGGGAAAAATCGGGAAAAAATCGGGAAAAATTCGGGGAAAAAATCGGAAAAAATCCGGAAAAATCGCGGAAAATTCGGGGAAAAAATCGGAAAAAATCGGGAAAATTCGGGGAAAAAATCTGAAAAAATCGGGAAAAATCGGGGAAAAAATCGGGAAAAAAATCGGAAAAAATCGGAAAAAATCGGGAAAAATCGGGAAAAAATCGGGAAAAAATTGGAAAAAATCGGGAAAAAAATCGGGAAAAAATAGGGAAAAATTCGGGGAAAATTCGGGAAAAAATCGGGAAAAAATAGGGGAAAATTCGGGAAAAAATCGGAAAAAATCGGGAAAAAATCGGGAAAAAATCGGGAAAAATTCGGGAAAAAATCGGGAAAAAATCGGGAAAAAAAGGGGAAAAATTCGGGGAAAGAATCGGAAAAAAAATCGGAAAAAAATCGGGAAAAATTCGGGGAAAATTCGGGGAAAAAATCGGAAAAAATCGGGAAAAATCGGGGAAAAAATCGGGAAAAATTCGGGGAAAATTCGGGGAAAAAATCTGAAAAAAATCGGGAAAAATCGGGAAAAAAATCGGGAAAAAAAGGGGAAAAATTCGGGGAAAATTCGGGGAAAAAATCGGAAAAAAATCGGGAAAAATCGGGAAAAAAATCGGGAAAAAATCGGGAAGAAAATCGGGAAAAATCGGGGAAAATTCGGGGAAAAAATCGGAAAAAATCGGGAAAAAATAGGAAAAAATCGGGAAAAATCGGGAAAAAAATCGGGAAAAAATCGGGAAAAATTCGGGGAAAAAATCGGAAAAAATCGGGAAAAATCGCGGAAAATTCGGGGAAAAAATCGGAAAAAATCGGGAAAAATCGGGGAAAAAAATCGGAAAAAAATCGGGAAAAATTCGGGGAAAATTCGGGAAAAAATCGGAAAAAATCGGGAAAAATCGGAAAAAAATCTTGAAAAAATCGGGGAAAATTCGGGAAAAAATCGGAAAAAATCGGGAAAAATCGGGAAAAAAATCTTGAAAAAATCGGGGAAAATTCGGGAAAAAATCGGAAAAAATCGGGAAAAATCGGGGAAAAAAATCGGAAAAAAATCGGGAAAAATTCGGGGAAAATTCGGGAAAAAATCGGAAAAAATCGGAAAAAATCGGGAAAAAAATCTTGAAAAAATCGGGGAAAATTCGGGGAAAAAATCGGAAAAAATCGGGAAAAATCGGGAAAAAAATCTTGAAAAAATCGGGGAAAATTCGGGGAAAAAATCGGAAATAATCGGAAAAAATCGGGAAAAATCGGGAAAAAATCGGGAAAAAAATCGGGAAAAAATAGGGAAAAATTCGGGAAAATTCGGGAAAAAATCGGAAAAAATAGGGGAAAATTCGGGGAAAAAATCGGAAAAAATCGGGAAAATTCGGGGAAAATTCGGGAAAAAATTGGAAAAAATCGGGAAAAATCGGGAAAAAAATAGGGAAAAAATAGGGAAAAAATCGGGGAAAATTCGGGAAAAAATCGGAAAAAATCGGGAAAAATCGGGAAAGAAATCGGGAAAAAATCGGGGAAAATTCGGGAAAAAATCGGAAAAAAAATCGGAAAATCGGGAAAAATCGGGAAAAAAATCGGGAAAAAAATCGGGAAAAAATAGGGAAAAATTCGGGGAAAATCGGGAAAAAATCGGGAAAAAATAGGGGAAAATTCGGGGAAAAAATCGGAAAAAATCGGGAAAATTCGGGGAAAATTCGGGAAAAAATTGGAAAAAATCGGGAAAAATCGGGAAAAAAATAGGGAAAAAATAGGGAAAAAATCGGGGAAAATTCGGGGAAAAAATCGGAAAAAATCGGGAAAAAAATCGGGAAAAAATAGGGGAAAATTCGGGAAAAAATCGGAAAAAATCGGGAAAATTCGGGGAAAATTCGGGAAAAAATTGGAAAAAATCGGGAAAAATCGGGAAAAAAATAGGGAAAAAATAGGGAAAATTCGGGGAAAATCGGGAAAAAATTGGAAAAAATCGGGAAAAATCGGGAAAAAAATAGGGAAAAAAAGGGAAAAAATCGGGGAAAATTCGGGGAAAAAATCGGAAAAAATCGGGAAAAAAATCGGGAAAAAAAGGGAAAAATTCGGGGAAAATTCGGGGAAAAAATCGGAAAAAATCGGAAAAAATCGGGAAAAATCGGGAAAAAATCGGGAAAAAATTGGAAAAAATCGGGAAAAATCGGGAAAAAAATCGGGAAAAAATAGGGAAAAAATCGGGGAAAATTCGGGGAAAAAAACTGAAAAAATCGGGAAAAAAATCGGGAAAAAATAGGGAAAAATTCGGGGAAAAAATCGGGAAAAAATCGGGAAAAATTCGGGGAAAAAATCGGAAAAAATCGGGAAAAATCGTGGAAAAAAATCGGGAAAAAATCGGGAAAAATCGGGGAAAATCGGGAAAAAATCGGAAAAAAAAAAAATCGGAAAAAAATCGGGAAAAATCGGGAAAAAATCGGGGAAAATTCGGGGAAAAAATCGGAAAAAAATTCGGGAAAATATCGGGAAAAATTCGGGAAAAAAATCGGAAAAAAAATCGGAAAAAAATCGGGAAAAATCGGGAAAAAAATCGGGAAAAAATCGGGAAAAAAAGGGGAAAAAATCGGGGAAAAAATCGGAAAAAAATCGGGAAAAATCGGGAAAAAAATCGGGAAAAAATCGGGAAAAAAATCGGGAAAAAATCGGGAAAAATTCGGGGAAAAAATCGGAAAAAATCCGGAAAAATCGGGGAAAAAATCGGGAAAAAAATCGGAAAAAATCGGAAAAAATCGGGAAAAATCGGGAAAAATCGGGAAAAAATTGGAAAAAATCGGGAAAAATCGGGAAAAAAATAGGGAAAAAATAGGGAAAATTCGGGGAAAATTCGGGAAAAAATTGGAAAAAATCGGGAAAAATCGGGAAAAAAATAGGGAAAAAATCGGGAAAAAATCGGGAAAATTCGGGAAAAAATCGGAAAAAATCGGGAAAAAAATCGGGAAAAAATCGGGAAAAATTCGGGGAAAATTCGGGAAAAAATCGGAAAAAATCGGAAAAAATCGGGAAAAATCGGGAAAAAATCGGAAAAAATTGGAAAAAATCGGGAAAAAAATCGGAAAAAATCGGGGAAAAATCGGGGAAAAAATCGGAAAAAATCGGGAAAAATCGGGAAAAAAATCGGAAAAAATCGGGAAAATTCGGGAAAAAATCGGAAATAATCGGAAAAAATCGGGAAAAATCGGGAAAAAATCGGGAAAAAAATCGGAAAAAATCGGGAAAAATCGGAAAAAAATCGGGAAAAAATCGGGAAAAAATAGGGGAAAATTCGGGGAAAAAATCGGAAAAAATCGGGAAAATTCGGGGAAAATCGGGAAAAAATTGGAAAAAATCGGGAAAAATCGGGAAAAAAATAGGGAAAAAATAGGGAAAAAATCGGGGAAAATTCGGGGAAAAAATCGGAAAAAATCGGGAAAAATCGGGAAAGAAATCGGGAAAAAATCGGGGAAAATTCGGGGAAAAAATCGGAAAAAAAATCGGAAAAAAATCGGGAAAAATCGGGAAAAAAATCGGGAAAAAAATCGGGAAAAAAATCGGTAAAAAATCGGGAAAAATCGGGGAAAATCGGGGAAAAAATCGGGAAAAAATAGGGGAAAATTCGGGGAAAAAATCGGAAAAAATCGGGAAAATTCGGGGAAAATCGGGAAAAAATTGGAAAAAATCGGGAAAAATCGGGAAAAAAATAGGGAAAAAATAGGGAAAAAATCGGGGAAAATTCGGGAAAAAATCGGAAAAAATCGGGAAAAAAATCGGGAAAAAATAGGGGAAAATTCGGGGAAAAAATCGGAAAAAATCGGGAAAATTCGGAAAAAAATTCGGGAAAAAATTGGAAAAAATCGGGAAAAATCGGGAAAAAAATAGGGAAAAAATAGGGAAAATTCGGGGAAAATCGGGAAAAAATTGGAAAAAATCGGGAAAAATAGGGAAAAAAATAGGGAAAAAATAGGGAAAATTCGGGGAAAAATCGGGAAAAAATTGGAAAAAATCGGGAAAAATCGGGAAAAAAATAGGGAAAAAATCGGAAAAAATCGGAAAAAATTCGGGGAAAAAATCGGAAAAAATCGGAAAAATCGGGGAAAAAATCGGGAAAAAAATCGGAAAAAATCGGAAAAAATCGGGAAAAATCGGGAAAAATTCGGGAAAAAATTGGAAAAAATCGGGAAAAATCGGGAAAAAAATAGGGAAAAAATAGGGAAAATTCGGGGAAAATTCGGGAAAAAATTGGAAAAAATCGGGAAAAATCGGGAAAAAAATAGGGAAAAAATAGGGAAAAAATCGGGGAAAATTCGGGGAAAAAATCGGAAAAAATCGGGAAAAAAATCGGGAAAAAATCGGGAAAAATTCGGGGAAAATTCGGGGAAAAAATCGGAAAAAATCGGAAAAAATCGGGAAAAATCGGGAAAAAATCGGGAAAAAATTGGAAAAAATCGGGAAAAATCGGGAAAAAAATCGGGAAAAAATGGGGAAAAATCGGGGAAAATTCGGGAAAAAAACTGAAAAAATCGGGAAAAAATCGGGAAAATATAGGGAAAAATTCGGGAAAAAATCGGAAAAAATCGGAAAAATTCGGGAAAAAATCGGAAAAAATCGGGAAAAATCGTGGAAAAAAATCGGGAAAAAATCGGGAAAAATTCGGGGAAAATTCGGGGAAAAAATCGGAAAAAAAATCGGAAAAAAATCGGGAAAAATCGGGAAAAAATCGGGAAAATTCGGGAAAAAATCGGAAAAAAAATCGGGAAAATATCGGGAAAAATTCGGGAAAAAAATCGGAAAAAAAATCGGAAAAAAATCGGGAAAAATCGGGAAAAAAATCGGGAAAAAATCGGGAAAAAAAGGGGAAAAATTCGGGGAAAAAATCGGAAAAAAATCGGGAAAAATCGGGAAAAAAATCGGGAAAAAATCGGGAAAAAAATCGGGAAAAAATCGGGAAAAATTCGGGAAAAAATCGGAAAAAATCCGGAAAAATCGGGGAAAAAATCGGGAAAAAAATCGGAAAAAATCGGAAAAAATCGGGAAAAATCGGGAAAAAAATCGGGAAAAAAATCGGGAAAAAATCGGGAAAAATTCGGGGAAAATTCGGAAAAAATCGGGAAAAAATAGGGGAAAATTCGGGGAAAAAATCGGAAAAAATCCGGAAAAATCGGGGAAAAAATCGGGAAAAAAATCGGAAAAAATCGGGAAAAAATCGGGAAAAATTCGGGGAAAATTCGGGGAAAAAATCGGGAAAAAATAGGGGAAAATTCGGGGAAAAAATCGGAAAAAATCCGGAAAAATCGGGGAAAAAATCGGGAAAAAAATCGGAAAAAATCGGAAAAAATCGGGAAAAATCGGGAAAAAATCGGGAAGAAATTGGAAAAAATCGGGAAAAAAATCGGGAAAAAAATCGGGAAAAAATAGGGAAAAATTCGGGGAAAATTCGGGGAAAAAATCGGGAAAAAATAGGGGAAAATTCGGGGAAAAAATCGGAAAAAATCGGGGAAAAAATCGGGAAAAAATCGGGAAAAATTCGGGGAAAAAATCGGAAAAAATCGGGAAAAATCTGGAAAAATCTGGGAAAATTCGGGGAAAAAATCGGAAAAAATCGGGAAAAATCGGGGAAAAAAATCGGAAAAAATCGGGAAAAATCGGGGAAAATTCGGGGAAAAAATCGGAAAAAATCCGGAAAAATCGCGGAAAATTCGGGGAAAAAATCGGAAAAAATCGGGAAAATTCGGGGAAAAAATCTGAAAAAATCGGGAAAAATCAGGGGAAAATTCGGGGAAAAAATCGGAAAAAATCGGGAAAAATCGGGGAAAATTCGGGGAAAAAATCGGGGAAAAATCGGGGAAAATTCGGGGAAAAAATCGGAAAAAATCGGGAAAAATCGGGGAAAATTCGGGGAAAAAATCGGAAAAAATCGGGAAAAATCGGGGAAAAAATCGGGAAAAATTCGGGGAAAATTCGGGGAAAAAATCGGAAAAAATCGGGAAAAATTCGGGGAAAATTCGGGGAAAATTCGGGAAAAAATCGGAAAAAAATCGGGAAAAATCGGGGAAAATTCGGGGAAAAAATCGGAAAAAATCGGGGAAAAATCGGGAAAAAATCGGGAAAAATTCGGGAAAAATTCGGGGAAAATTCGGGGAAAAAATCGGAAAAAATCGGGAAAAATCGGGGAAAATTCGGGAAAATTCGGGAAAAAATCGGGGGAAAAATCGGGGAAAATTCGGGGTAAAAAATCGGGAAAAAAAAATCGGGGGAAAAAATCGGGAAAAATCGGGGAAAATTCGGGAAAAAATCGTAAAAAATCGGGAAAAATCGGGAAAATTCGGGAAAAAATCGGAAAAAATCGGGAAAAATCGGGGAAAAAAATCGGGAAAAAATCGGGAAAAAATCGGGAAAAATTCGGAAAAATTCGGGAAAAATCGGGAAAAATTCGGGAAAAAATCGGGAAAAATCGGGAAAAATTCGGGAAAAAATCGGAAAAAATCGGGAAAAATTCGGGGAAAATTCGGGAAAAAATCGGAAAAAATCGGAAAAAAATCGGGAAAAATCGGGAAAAAATCGGAAAAAATCGGGAAAAATCGGGAAAAATTCGGGAAAAATCGGAAAAAATCGGAAAAAATCGGGAAAAAATCGGAAAAATCGGGAAAAAAATCGGGAAAAAATCGGGAAAAAAATCGGGAAAAATCGGGGAAAATTCGGGAAAAAATCGGAAAAAATCGGGAAAAATCGGGGAAAAAATCGGGAAAAATCGGGAAAAAAATCGGGAAAAAATCGGAAAAAATCGGGGAAAATTCGGGGAAAATTCGGGAAAAAATCGGAAAAAATCGGGAAAAATCGGGAAAAAATCGGGGAAAAATCGGGGAAAATTCGGGAAAAAATCGGAAAAAATCGGGAAAAATCGGGAAAATTCGGGGAAAAAATCGGAAAAAATCGGGAAAAATCGGGGGGAAAAAATCGGGAAAAAATCGGGAAAAATTCGGGGAAAATTCGGGAAAAAATCGGGAAAAAATCGGAAAAATTCGGGAAAATTCGGGGAAAAATCGGAAAAAATCGGGAAAAATCGGGGAAAAATCGGGAAAAAATCGGAAAAAATCGGGGAAAAATCGGGAAAAATTCGGGAAAAAATCGGAAAAAATCGGGAAAAAATCGGAAAAAATCGGGAAAAATCGGGAAAAAATCGGAAAAAATCGGGAAAAAATCGGGGAAAATTCGGGGAAAAAATCGGAAAAAATCGGGAAAAATCGGGAAAATTCGGGGAAAAAATCGGAAAAAATCGGGAAAAAATCGGGGAAAAATTCGGGAAAAAATCGGAAAAAATCGGGAAAAATCGGGAAAAAATCGGGAAAAAATCGGAAAAAATCGGGAAAATTCGGGAAAAAATCGGAAAAAATCGGGAAAAATCGGGGAAAATTCGGGAAAAAATCGGAAAAAATCGGGAAAAATCGGGAAAAATTCGGGGAAAAAATCGGAAAAAATCGGGAAAAATCGGGAAAAAATCGGGGAAAAATTCGGGGAAAAAATCGGGAAAAATCGGGGAAAATTCGGGGAAAAAATCGGAAAAAATCGGGAAAAATCGGGGAAAATTCGGGAAAAAATCGGGAAAAAATCGGGAAAAATCGGGAAAATTCGGGAAAAAAATCGGGAAAAAATCGGGAAAAATCGGGAAAAAATCGGGAAAAAATCGGAAAAAATCGGGGAAAATTCGGGAAAAAATCGGGAAAAAATCGGGAAAAATCGGGAAAAATCGGGAAAAATTCGGGGAAAAAATCGGAAAAAATCGGAAAAAATCGGGAAAAAATCGGGGAAAATTCGGGGAAAATTCGGGAAAAAATCGGAAAAAATCGGGAAAAATCGGGGAAAATTCGGGAAAAAATCGGGAAAAATCGGGGAAAATTCGGGGAAAAAATCGGAAAAAATCGGGAAAAATCGGGAAAATTCGGGAAAAAATCGGAAAAAATCGGGAAAAATCGGGGAAAATTCGGGGAAAAAATCGGAAAAAATCGGGAAAAATCGGGGAAAAAAATCGGGAAAAATCGGGAAAAAAATGGGAAAAATTCGGGGAAAAAATCGGAAAAAATCGGAAAAATCGGGGAAAAATTCGGGAAAAAATCGGGAAAATTCGGGGAAAAAATCGGAAAAAAATCGGGAAAAATCGGGAAAAATCGGGGAAAAAATCGGAAAAAATCGGGAAAAATCGGGAAAAAATCGGAAAAAATCGGGAAAAATCGGGGAAAAAATCGGGAAAAAATCGGGAAAAATTCGGGAAAAAATTCGGGGAAAAAATCGGAAAAAAATCGGGAAAAAATCGGGAAAAATTCGGGGAAAATTCGGGAAAAAATCGGAAAAAATCGGGAAAAATCGGGGAAAATTCGGGAAAAAATCGGAAAAAATCGGGAAAAATCGGGAAAAAAATCGGAAAAAAAAATCGGGAAAAAATCGGAAAAAATCGGGAAAAATTCGGGAAAATTCGGGAAAAAATCGGAAAAAATCGGGAAAAATCGGGAAAATTCGGGAAAAAATCGGGAAAAAATCGGGAAAAATCGGAAAAAAATCGGGAAAAAAATCGGAAAAAATCGGGAAAAAAATGGGGAAAATTCGGGGAAAAAATCGGAAAAAATCGGGAAAAATCGGGGAAAAAAATCGGAAAAAATCGGGAAAAATCGGGGAAAATTCGGGGAAAAAATCGGAAAAAATCGGAAAAAATCGGGAAAAATTCAGGGAAAATTCGTGGAAAAAATCGGAAAAAATCGGGAAAAATCGGGGAAAAAATCGGAAAAAATCGGGAAAAATCGGGAAAATTCGGGAAAAAATCGGAAAAAATCGGGAAAAATCGGGGAAAATTCGGGGAAAAAATCGGAAAAAATCGGGAAAAATCGGGAAAAAAATCGGGAAAAAATCGGGGAAAAAAGGGGAAAAAATCGGAAAAAATCGGGAAAAAATCGGGAAAAAAAATCGGAAAAAAATCGGGAAAAATCGGGAAAAAAATCGGGAAAAATTCGGGGAAAAAATCGGAAAAAAAATCGGAAAAAATCGGGAAAAATCGGGGAAAAAATCGGGAAAAAATCGGGAAAATTCGGGGAAAAAATCGGAAAAAATCGGGAAAAAATCGGGAAAAAATCGGAAAAAAATCGGGAAAAAATCGGGAAAAATTCGGGGAAAATTCGGGAAAAAATCGGAAAAAATCGGGAAAAATCGGGGAAAATTCGGGAAAAAATCGGGAAAAATCGGGGAAAATTCGGGAAAAAATCGGAAAAAATCGGGAAAAATCGGGAAAATTCGGGGAAAAAATCGGAAAAAATCGGGGAAAAATCGGGAAAAAATCGGAAAAAATCGGGGAAAAATTCGGGGAAAATTCGGGGAAAAAATCGGAAAAAATCGGGAAAAATCGGGGAAAATTCGGGGAAAAAATCGGAAAAAATCGGGAAAAATCGGGGAAAAAATCGGGAAAAAATCGGGAAAAATCGGGGAAAAATTCGGGAAAAAATCGGGAAAAAATCGGGAAAAATCGGGGAAAATTTCGGGAAAAAATCGGAAAAAATCGGAAAAAATCGGGAAAATTCGGGAAAAATCGGAAAAAATCGGGAAAAAATCGGAAAAAAAAATCGGGAAAAAATCGGAAAAAATCGGGGAAAATTCGGGAAAAAATCGGAAAAAATCGGGAAAAATTCGGGGAAAATTCGGGGAAAATTCGGGGAAAAAATCGGAAAAAAATCGGGAAAAATCGGGGAAAATTCGGGGAAAAAATCGGAAAAAATCGGGGAAAAATCGGGAAAAATCGGGAAAAATTCGGGGAAAATTCGGGGAAAAAATCGGAAAAAATCGGGAAAAAAAAATCGGGGAAAAAATCGGGGAAAAATCGGGGAAAATTCGGGGAAAAAATCGGGGAAAAATCGGGGAAAATTCGGGAAAAAATCGTAAAAAATCGGGAAAAATCGGGAAAATTCGGGAAAAAATCGGAAAAAATCGGGAAAAATCGGGAAAAAAATCGGGAAAAAATCGGGAAAAAATCGGAAAAATTCGGGGAAAATTCGGGGAAAAAATCGGAAAAAATCGGGAAAAATCGGGGAAAATTCGGGGAAAAAATCGGAAAAAATCGGGGAAAAATCGGGAAAAATTCGGGGAAAATTCGGGGAAAATTCGGGGAAAAAATCGGAAAAAATCGGGAAAAATCGGGGAAAATTCGGGAAAAAATCGGGGAAAAATCGGGGAAAATTCGGGAAAAAATCGGAAAAAATCGGGAAAAATCGGGGAAAATTCGGGGAAAAAATCGTAAAAAATCGGGAAAAATCGGGGAAAATTCGGGGAAAAAATCGGAAAAAATCGGGAAAAATCGGGGAAAAAATCGGGAAAAAATCGGGAAAAAATCGGGAAAAATTCGGGGAAAATTCGGGGAAAAAATCGGAAAAAATCGGGAAAAATCGGGGAAAATTCGGGAAAAAATCGGAAAAAATCGGGGAAAAATCGGGAAAAAATCGGGAAAAATTCGGGGAAAATTCGGGGAAAAAATCGGAAAAAATCGGGAAAAATCGGGGAAAATTCGGGGAAAAAATCGGGAAAAATCGGGGAAAATTCGGGGAAAAAATCGGAAAAAATCGGGAAAAATCGGGGAAAATTCGGGGAAAAAATCCGAAAAAATCGGGAAAAATCGGGGAAAATTCGGGGAAAAAATCGGAAAAAATCGGGAAAAATCGGGGAAAAAAATCGGGAAAAATCGGGAAAAAAATGGGAAAAATTCGGGGAAAAAATCGGAAAAAATCGTGAAAAATCGGGGAAAAAAATCGGAAAAAATCGGGAAAAATCGGGGAAAATTCGGGGAAAAAATCGGAAAAAATCGGGAAAAATCGGGGAAAAAAATCGGGAAAAATTCAGGGAAAATTCGGGGAAAAAATCGGAAAAAATCGGGAAAAATCGGGGAAAAAATCGGGAAAAAATCGGGAAAAATTCGGGGAAAATTCGGGGAAAAAATCGGAAAAAAATCGGGAAAAAATCGGGAAAAATTCGGGGAAAATTCGGGGAAAAAATCGGAAAAAATCGGGAAAAATCGGGGAAAATTCGGGGAAAAAATCGGAAAAAATCGGGAAAAATCGGGGAAAAAATCGGGAAAAATTCGGGGAAAATTCGGGGAAAAAATCGGAAAAAATCGGGAAAAATTCGGGGAAAATTCGGGGAAAATTCGGGAAAAAATCGGAAAAAAATCGGGAAAAATCGGGAAAATTCGGGGAAAAAATCGGGAAAAATCGGGAAAAAAATCGGGAAAAAAATCGGGAAAAATCGGGAAAAAAATGGGAAAAATTCGGGAAAAAATCGGAAAAAATCGTGAAAAATCGGGGAAAAAAATCGGAAAAAATCGGGAAAAATCGGGGAAAATTCGGGAAAAAATCGGAAAAAATCGGAAAAAATCGGGAAAAATTCAGGGAAAATTCGTGGAAAAAATCGGAAAAAATCGGGAAAAATCGGGAAAAAATCGGGAAAAAATCGGGAAAAATTCGGGGAAAATTCGGGAAAAAATCGGAAAAAATCGGGAAAAATCGGGAAAAAATCGGGAAAAAATCGGGAAAAATCGGGGAAAATTCGGGGGAAAAAATCGGAAAAAAATCGGAAAAATCGGGAAAAAAAATTCGGGAAAAAATCGGAAAAAAAAAAAATCGGGGAAAAATTCGGGGAAAAATCGGAAAAAATCGGGAAAAAATAGGAAAAAATCGGGAAAAATCGGGAAAAAAATCGGGAAAAATTCGGGGAAAATTCGGGAAAAAATCGGAAAAAATCGGGAAAAATCGGGGATAATTCGGGGAAAAAATCGGAAAAAATCGGGAAAAATCGGGAAAAAATCGGGAAAAATTCGGGGAAAATTCGGGAAAAAATCGGAAAAAATCGGGAAAAATTCGGGGAAAATTCGGGAAAATTCGGGAAAAAATCGGAAAAAAATCGGGAAAAATCGGGGAAAATTCGGGAAAAAATCGGAAAAAATCGGGGAAAAATCGGGAAAAAATCGGAAAAATTCGGGGAAAATTCGGGGAAAATTCGGGAAAAAATCGGAAAAAATCGGGAAAAATCGGGAAAATTCGGGGAAAAAATCGGGAAAAATCGGGGAAAATTCGGGAAAAAATCGGAAAAAATCGGGAAAAGTCGGGGAAAATTCGGGGAAAAAATCGTAAAAAATCGGGAAAAATCGGGGAAAATTCGGGGAAGAAATCGGAAAAAATCGGGAAAAATCGGGGAAAAAAATCGGGAAAAAATCGGGAAAAAATCGGGAAAAATTCGGGGAAAATTCGGGGAAAAAATCGGGAAAAATTCGGGAAAAAATCGGGAAAAATTCGGGGAAAATTCGGGGAAAAAATCGGAAAAAATCGGGAAAAATCGGGGAAAAAATCGGGAAAAAATCGGGAAAAATTCGGGGAAAATTCGGGGAAAAAATCGGAAAAAAATCGGGAAAAATCGGGAAAAAAATCGGGAAAAAAAGGGGAAAAATTCGGGGGAAAAATCGGAAAAAATCGGGAAAATTTAGGAAAAAATCGGGAAAAATCGGGAAAAAAATCGGGAAAAATTCGGGGAAAATTCGGGGAAAAAATCGGAAAAAATCGGGAAAAATCGGGGATAATTCGGGGAAAAAATCGGAAAAAATCGGGAAAAATCGGGGAAAAAATCGGGAAAAATTCGGGGAAAATTCGGGGAAAAAATCGGAAAAAATCGGGAAAAATTCGGGGAAAATTCGGGGAAAATTCGGGAAAAAATCGGAAAAAAATCGGGAAAAATCGGGGAAAATTCGGGAAAAAATCGGAAAAAATCGGGAAAAATCGGGAAAAAATCGGGAAAAATTCGGGAAAATTCGGGGAAAATTCGGGAAAAAATCGGAAAAAATCGGGAAAAATCGGGAAAATTCGGGAAAAAATCGGGAAAAATCGGGGAAAATTCGGGGAAAAAATCGGAAAAAATCGGGAAAAGTCGGGGAAAATTCGGGAAAAAATCGTAAAAAATCGGGAAAAATCGGGGAAAATTCGGGAAGAAATCGGAAAAAATCGGGAAAAATCGGGGAAAAAAATCGGGAAAAAATCGGGAAAAAATCGGGAAAAATTCGGGAAAAAATTCGGGGAAAAAATCGGAAAAATTCGGGAAAATTCGGGGAAAAATCGGGAAAATTCGGGGAAAAAATCGGAAAAAATCGGAAAAATTCGGGGAAAAAAATCGGAAAAAATCGGGAAAAATCGGGAAAAATTCGGAAAAATTCGGGAAAAAATCGGAAAAAATCGGGAAAAAATCGGGAAAAATCGGGGAAAAAATCGGGGAAAAATTCGGGAAAATTCGGGGAAAAATCGGGAAAAAATCGGAAAAAAAATCGGGAAAAATCGGGGAAAAAATCGGGAAAAAATCGGGAAAAAAAGGGGAAAAATTCGGGAAAATTCGGGGAAAAAATCGGAAAAAATCGGGAAAAATCGGGAAAAAAATCGGGAAAAAATCGGGAAAAAAATCGGGAAAAATCGGGAAAATTCGGGAAAAAATCGGAAAAAATCGGGAAAAAATAGGAAAAAATCGGGAAAAATCGGGAAAAAAATCGGAAAAAATCGGAAAAATTCGGGAAAAAATCGGAAAAATCGCGGAAAATTCGGGAAAAAATCGGAAAAAATCGGAAAAATCGGGAAAAATCGGGAAAAAATCGGAAAAAATCGGGGAAAATTCGGGAAAAAATCGGGAAAAAATCGGGAAAAATCGGGAAAAAAATTCGGGAAAAAATCGGGGAAAAATCGGGAAAAATCGGGGAAAAAATCGGAAAAAATTCGGGAAAAATCGGGAAAAAATCGGAAAAAATCGGGAAAAATTCGGGGAAAATTCGGGGAAAAAATCGGGGAAAAAATCGGAAAAAAATCGGGAAAAATCGGGAAAAATTCGGGAAAAAATCGGGAAAAAATCGGAAAAAAATCGGAAAAAATCGGGAAAAATCGGGGAAAATTCGGGGAAAAAATCGGAAAAAATCGGGAAAAATCGGGGAAAAATTCGGGAAAAAATCGGGAAAAAATCGGAAAAATCGGAAAAAATCGGAAAAAATCGGGAAAAAATCGGGAAAAATTCGGGGAAAAAATCGGGAAAAAATCGGGAAAAATTCGGGAAAATTCGGGGAAAAAATCGGAAAAAATCGGGAAAAATCGGGAAAAATCGGGAAAAAATCGGGAAAAAATCGGGAAAAATTCGGGGGAAAATTCGGGGAAAAAATCGGAAAAAATCGGGAAAAATCGGGAAAAAAATCGGGGAAAAAATCGGGAAAAAATCGGGAAAAATCGGGGAAAATTC
>NW_027259357.1:0-7500 GCF_045791955.1 Oncorhynchus clarkii lewisi
AATGATTTTATTTGAAGGCTTTTATGTTTTTGTTGAAATGTTGCGTGCTGGATGCTAACGCTAATGCTAACGCTAAATGCTACGCTAGCTAGCTACTTTTACACAAATGATTGTTTTCCTATGGTTGAGAAGCATATTTTGAAAATCTGAGATGACAGTGTTGTTTACAAAAGGCTAAGCTTGAGAGATGGCATATTTATTTCATTTCATTTGCGATTTTCATGAATAGTTAACGTTGCGTTATGGTAATGAGCTTGAGTCTGTATTCACGATCCCGGATCCGGGATGGGGAGATCAGAAAGGTTAAAACCAAATGTAAGTTTTCTATTTTTATTAAATGAAGTTACCTTCTCTGGCTTGTAGAGGAGTTTTCCACCTAACGCATCAAGGCAACACCACCTGCCCTTCAACAGTCCGATGGTGAGACCCACAGCCGACCTTGATCTTCCGTACACCAAATTGTAGCGCATTTCCTCTGCTGGCTGGGAGTGAGAAGCCACGTTTTCAGTGGATAGCCCCAGTCACCAGATAGGGTAAAACTGTTGTGTTACATTATTTTGCAAGGTTAATACGCTATTATACACTGAAACAAAAAAAATAACTCAGAGAAGCCACCCGCCTCCACTCTCACCAGCTTCTAGACGCAGGCCTATTCTGCTGTGGTGCAGAATGAATAAATTGTGTGTTGACCCTGGCCACTTGGAGCATACGAACATTGCAGATGATCTGAACATTCAATGAATGGAACATCTTCCTGTTAACATATACATGTTAATCTATAGACGGTGCATGTACGGCAATATGAGTGCAATCAACTGCACCTATGACACCTGGGACATTAAATGAGTGGACAAATTCGGCTTTGATTGCGCACCTGTTGTTGGGAAACTAATGTTTCTCGTGGGCAATACGTGTAGAATCGCCTCGATCACTTGTGGCAGGATGGGGCTGAAGGATGGCTGTGATATACCCGACCTGTCACTCATTTCCCTGTGGAATGTCCCAGTAGCGAGGAATCCCAGAGAGGAAAGTACTTGGACAGATACGGGTATGGCATGATAACAGCATGTCTTCCTTTCCAGATTAGGGGCTAAATCTGAGAACAAATCTAACAGAACATTTCTTGGGAGATGATAGCGACTTATAAACCATGGATCATCATATGCAAAAGAAAAGCCATTCCGGTCTCTGAAAACTCTCTCCCTTCTAAAAGCACGGTTTTTAACGTCTTCCACTAATGCAAGAACAGCCATAGTTACTGTTTTCTAATTTTACACAATATTTATAGAACACTGCATCCTGTTTTTAATTCAAAACACCTGGAAATTAATTCCTCACACCTTTAATTGATCATTCCTAACAATCTGTTCATAAAGCTAATGCAAATTCTTTGCGTAGAGATAAGATCATTTCCACATCAAAGTAAGGTTTTCTAAATAACTACTTATACGTGGTTTTCTTGCGTAAGTCATACATAAATTCAAAATTGATCGTAAGTCTGTTTTATAAATGCGGTCCCTGGTTCTTCTGTCCCCAACAAAGGAGGGGCCTACAGCAGCCCCTAGATCTGTCCCCAACCAAGGAGGGCCTACAGTAGCACCTAGATCTGTCCCCAACCAAGGAGGGCCTACAGCAGCACCTAGATCTATCCCCAACCAAGGAGGGCCTACAGCAGCACCTAGATCAGTCCCCAACCAAGGAGGGCCTACAGCAGCACATAGATCTTCTGCACAGATTCTGTCAGACCTGGGCCTTGACAGTAAATCTCAGTGAGACAAAAATGTTTTAGAAAAAGGTCCAGGCCCAGGACCACCGTTGCCCTAGAGCACACAAAAAGACTATAGATACCTCAGCCTAAACATCAGCGCCTTAAGTAACTTCCACAAAGCTGTGAACGATCTGAGAAACAAGCCAAGAAGGGCATTCTATGCCATCAAAAATAACATATACTTCAACATGCCAATTAGGATCTGGCTAAAAATACTTGAATCAGTCATAGAACCCATTGCCCTTTATGGTTGTGAGGTCTGGGGTCCGCTCACCAACCAAGAATTCACAAAATGGGACAAACGCCAGATTGAAACTATGCATGCAGAATTCTGCAAAAATATCCTCCTTAAAACTTCAAATTATGCACGCAGAGCAGAATTAGGCCGATTCCCTCTAATGATCAAAATCATGAAAAGAGACATTAAATTCTATAACCAAGGTAGCAATTCCCAAACATTCCATAACAAAGCCATCACCAACAGAGAGATGAACCTGGAGAAGAGTCCCCTAAGCAAGCTGGTCCTGGTCCTGGTTCACATACACAAACACAAACACACCCTACAGAGCCCCAGGACAACAGCACAATTAGGCCGAAACAAATCATGAGAAAACAAAAATATAATTACTTGCCACATTGGAAATAATTCAACAAACAAACAGAGTAAACTAGAATGTTATTTGTCCCGAAACAGAGAGTACACAGTGGCAGAATACCTGACCACTGTGACTGACCCAAACTTGAGGAAAGCTTTGACTATCTACAGACTCAGTGAGCATAGCCTTGCTATTGAGAAAGGCCGCCGTAGGCAGACCTGGCTCTCAAGAGAAGACAGGCTATGTGCTCACTGCCCACAAAATGAGGTGGAAACTGAGCTGCACTTCCTAACCTCCTGCCCAATGTATGACCATATTAGAGACACATATTTCCCTCAGATTACACAGACCCACAAAGAATTCAAAAACCAATCCAATTTTGATAAACTCCCATATCTACAGGGTGAAATTCCACAGTGTGCCATCACAGCAGCAAGATTTGTGACCTGTTGCCACAAGTAAAAATTGATACAACCAATAATTAAATACAACTCATATGTATTTATTTTCCCTTTTGTAGTTTAACTACTTGCACATTGTTTGTGAAATGTTTACTGTTAATTTTGTATTGTTTATTATCTATTTAACTTGCTTTGGCAATGTGAATATGTTGCCCATGCCAATAAAGCCCTTAAATTGAGAGAGCGAGAGCGAGAGCGAGAGCGAGAGCACGAGAGGTGGCATTGCTTTGGCAATGTTAAAATATATTTCCCATGCCTATAAAGCCTTTAAAATGTAATTATAATTGGGAGAGAGGTGGAGAGAAAAATAAACAAAAATGGGTGTGTAGAGAGAGAGAGAGAGAGAGAGAGAGAGAGAGAGAGAGAGAGAGAGAGAGAGAGAGAGAGAGAGAGACAGAGAGAGAGAGAGAGAGAGTGAGAGAGAGAGAGAGAGAGAGAGAGAGAGAGACAGAGAGAGAGAGAGACAGAGAGAGAGAGAGAGAGAGAGAGAGAGAGAGAGAGAGAGAGAGAGAGACAGAGAGAGAGAGAGAGAGAGGGAGACAGAGAGAGAGAGAGAGAGAGAGACAGACAGACAGACAGACATACAGAGAGACAGAGAGAGAGAGAGAGAGAGAGAGAGAGAGAGAGAAATCCCAAGACCAGCTAGGTTTTCCAACAACAACCTTGAGGAGGGAATGGAGGGAATGTGTCATGGCTGTCTTTACAGAAAAACATTAACATCGGAGATACACTGGAGAAACTGAGTCTAACTCTCACCCATAAACGCTGCCGCTACTGCTGGCAGGACTAGAACGACTTCCTGGGATTGTCACATAACAACCCTGCACTCCACCCCAAAACCCTCAAGCCTTGATTCTCATCCACATAGAACAGCAATGACTGTAGTCATACATTGTAGCAGTGAAACCAAGGGTGAGCGAGGAAGAGAGAGAGAGAGAGAGAGAGAGAGAGAGAGAGAGAGAGAAAGAGACAGAGCTCTAACTCCCATCTGTTAGGTGAAAAATCGAAAATGTGGCCTTAAATTAACCAGAAATACAGTGTTAATATTGTAATTGACTATTGTAGCTGGAAAAGGCAGATATTTTATGGAATATCTACAGAGGCCCCTCATCCACCCTCCCACCACCCATCCTCCTCATACCATCCATCCCTCCCCCCGACAGAAGCAAGATTTAAGCCTAGCCCTCCTGCCTTCTAGGGGGATCTCTCTCCTGTCTCACAAACTCCCCCTCCACCTCCACCTCCCTCTCCCCCTCCCCCTCCACCTCCCCCTCCACCTCCCCTCCACCTCCACCTCCCCCCCCACCTCCCCATCCACCTCCCCTCCCTCTCCCCTCCACCTCCCCATCCACCTCCACCTCCCCCTCCCCCTCCACCCCCCCTCCCCCTCCACCCCCACCCCCCCTCCACCTCCACCCCCTCCACCTCCCCCTCCACTGCCACCTCCCCGCCATCTCCCCCTCCACCTCCCCTCCCTCTCCCCTCCACCCCCTCCCCCTCCACCCCACCCCGACTTCCACCTCCCCCTCCCCTCCCACCCGCTCCCCTCCCCCTCCCCACCCCCTCCAACTCCAACTACCTTCCACCCCCACCCCCTCTACCTCCACCTCCACCTCCACCTCCCCCTCCACCTCCACCTCCCCCTCCACCCCCACCCCCCCTCTACCTCCACCCCCTCCACCTCCCCCTTCACCTCCCCCTCCCCCTCCACCTTCACCACCACCTCCCCCCCAACCCCCCCTCCACCTCCACCTCCACCTCCCCTCCACCTCCACCACCACCTCCACCCCCACCTCCCCCTCCATCTCCACCTCCCCTACCACCTCCCCCTCCACCACCACCACCACCTCCCCCTCCACCTCCCCCTCCATGACATTAAAGAGGCATGTGTTTGAAGTGGTAGAGAGTTATTAACTCTGGTTTCCTGGCCTGATCCACCACAGCCCAGTAAAATCCAGCGCAGGTCTCTTAACCACCAAAGGGATTCCTTTCTGTCCGCAGAATACATGTTAAAACAAACAGGCTTGGCCTTTATCCTGGTATTAAAAAGGAATACAGTGTGGAAACTGGCAGACCTTGGAACACCCTCTTCAACCCCTGGCTAATCCCTAGTCCTACATGCTCACCTATCTGCTCTGGGATTGAATGTTTGTTCCTGTCCCATGTGATATTTGGCTTTTTTAAAGTTTCTACACCCTGTCCTGATGCTGTTAAATGTCCTGATTCTTTTTAATGTCCTGATGCTGTGAAATGTTCTGATGCTGTTAAATGTCCTGATGCTGTTAAATGTCCTGATGCTGTTAAATGTCCTGATGCATTTTAATGTCCTGATGCTGTTAAATGTCCTGATGCTGTGAAATGTTCTGATGCTGTTAACTGTCCTGATGCTGTTAAATGTCCTGATGCTGTTAAATGTCCTGATGCTTTTAATGTCCTGATGCTGTTAAATGTCCTGGTGCTGTTAAATGTCCTGATTCTTCCTACCAGCAGAATGTAACAGACTAGAGGTATTCAACTCTGACCCTACGATGTCTGGATTAGTGTAGGTTGTCTGTTCTACCACCTGTCTCCCAGGTATAAATCAGGTCCTGTTTAGCTGAGAAGTATGAAACAAATCAATGGAACTAGCTTCAAAGTCTAGATCTGAATTTGAGGGGGTTATAGTATGGTATAGGGGGTTATAGTATGGTAGAGGGGTTATAGTATGGTAGAGGGGGTTATAGTATGGTAGAGGGGGTTATAGGATGGTAGGGGGGGTTATAGTATGGTAGGGGGGGGTTATAGTATGGTAGAGGGGGTCATAGTGTGGTAGAGGGGGTTATAGGATGGTAGAGGGGGTTATAGGATGGTAGAGGGGGTTATAGTATTGTAGAGAGTGTTACAGCATGGTAGAAGGGGTTATAGTATGGTAGAGGGGTTATGGTATGGTAGATGGGGTTATAGTATGGTAGAGGGGGTAATAGTATGGTAGAGGGGGTTACAGTATGGTCAAATCAAATCAAATCAAATCAAATTTTATTTGTCACATACACATGGTTAGCAGATGTTAATGCGAGTGTAGCGAAATGCTTGTGCTTCTAGTTCCGACAATGCAGTAATAACAAGTAATCTAACTAACAATTCCAAAACTACTGTCTTGTACACAGTGTAAGGGGATAAAGAATATGTACATAAGGATATATGAATGAGTGATGGTACAGAGCAGCATAGGCAAGATACAGTAGATGGTATCGAGTACAGTATGTACAAATGAGATGAGTATGTAAACAAAGTGGCATAGTTTAAAGTGGCTAGTGATACATGTATTACATAAGGATACAGTCGATGATATAGAGTACAGTATATACGTATGCATATGAGATGAATAATGTAGGGTAAGTAACATTATATAAGGTAGCATTGTTTAAAGTGGCTAGTGATATATTTACATCATTTCCCATCAATTCCCATTATTAAAGTGGCTGGAGTTGAGTCAGTGTCAGTGTGTTGGCAGCAGCCACTCAGTGTTAGTGGTGGCTGTTTAACAGTCTGATGGCCTTGAGATAGAAGCTGTTTTTCAGTCTCTCTGTCCCAGCTTTGATGCACCTGTACTGACCTCGCCTTCTGGATGATAGCGGGGTGAACAGGCAGTGGCTCGGGTGGTTGATGTCCTTGATGATCTTTATGGCCTTCCTGTGACATCGGGTGGTGTAGGTGTCCTGGAGGGCAGGTAGTTTGCCCCTGGTGATGCGTTGTGCAGACCTCACTACCCTCTGGAGAGCCTTACGGTTGAGGGCGGTGCAGTTGCCATACCAGGCGGTGATACAGCCCGCCAGGATGCTCTCGATTGTGCATCTGTAGAAGTTTGTGAGTGCTTTTGGTGACAAGCCGAATTTCTTCAGCCTCCTGAGGTTGAAGAGGCGCTGCTGCGCCTTCTTCACGATGCTGTCTGTGTGAGTGGACCAATTCAGTTTGTCTGTGATGTGTATGCCGAGGAACTTAAAACTTGCTACCCTCTCCACCACTGTTCCATCGATGTGGATAGGGGGGTGTTCCCTCTGCTGTTTCCTAAAGTCCACAATCATCTCCTTAGTTTTGTTGACGTTGAGTGTGAGGTTATTTTCCTGACACCACACTCCGAGGGCCCTCACCTCCTCCCTGTAGGCCGTCTCGTCATTGTTGGTAATCAAGCCTACCACTGTTGTGTCGTCCGCAAACTTGATGATTGAGTTGGAGGCGTGCGTGGCCACGCAGTCGTGGGTGAACAGGGAGTACAGGAGAGGGCTCAGAACGCACCCTTGTGGGGCCCCAGTGTTGAGGATCAGCGGGGAGGAGATGTTGTTGCCTACCCTCACCACCTGGGGGCGGCCCGTCAGGAAGTCCAGTACCCAGTTGCACAGGGCGGGGTCGAGACCCAGGGTCTCGAGCTTGATGACGAGCTTGGAGGGTACTATGGTGTTGAATGCCGAGCTGTAGTCGATGAACAGCATTCTCACTTAGGTATTCCTCTTGTCCAGATGGGTTAGGGCAGTGTGCAGTGTGGTTGAGATTGCATCGTCTGTGGACCTATTTGGGCGGTAAGCAAATTGGAGTGGGTCTAGGGTGTCAGGTAGGGTGGAGGTGATATGGTCCTTGACTAGTCTCTCAAAGCACTTCATGATGACGGATGTGAGTGCTACGGGGCGGTAGTCGTTTA
>NW_027259357.1:12500-30000 GCF_045791955.1 Oncorhynchus clarkii lewisi
AAATGACTCACTACTGTAAGTCTCTCTGGACAAGACAGTCTGTTAAATGACTCACTACTGTAAGTCTCTCTGGATAAGAGAGTCTGTTAAATGACTCACTACTGTAAGTCTCTCTGGATAAGAGAGTCTGTTAAATGACTCACATACCTTAAGGGAACATTTCGGCATTTCGTGTATGATCAGTGAGAAAGTCCATATTGCAAATGTACGGTCCCTTACTAGACGTCCGAAATCGTTTGTAAAATTCGCGGTCGGCGTCGGGCCGTGCGGTAGGGCCAGACCTACCGGGAAGTCATCAAATGAACTTTGTCGGACATTCGGTTTCCGTTTTAAAAAATAAACAAGTTTTTGACCGTTTTTCCGCTGTCCCGGAATTTCCCACAAGAGGGCATACGGAATCATATGGCAATTTGGCAAAACATCACGAATCACGACGGGGCCTTATCTCGAAAACGGAAAATATTTCGAAGCCGAAACTCGGTGAGCGTAGGTTTGGCATAATGGGCAGTTGGCCCCGAACAAGATGGCGTCTAGGCCTCGACGGTTTTTGAGTTATGGCCGTTTTTCTGGGATTAAAGGTCCTAAATGGAAATAGAGAAATTATTTTTCCACTTCAGGTCAAAGTCAAGGAGCCTCCGGTGTCAATAAAAAAAAAAACAGCCATTTATCTATCGTCATTTAAGAGAAACGGAACAATGACATCTTGGTGATGGTCACAAATAGGCGTTTTTTTTTTTCAACGGTTACAGATCCAGTTGCAGGGTGTTCATACGAATCTTTTTAAAGTGTGCTGCGGAGCTCTGCGACATTTCTGTGATTTTCTATGATTTTCTGAAATAACACACACATACTAAACCCTCCGTAAATAACTCAGTTCTTAACGTAAAGACTTAAAACTCAGGATTCTGTAAAAGCATACCCCAATGAGGATATGTGGTTAATTATAGCTTCCTGTGCCAACCGGAAGTGCCTTAAATGGTGTCTCAGGGGCTGTTTCGAAGGGTTAAAAAAGTCAGATCTGTCCAAAACTTCATATATGTGATTAGGCAACCCCCATGAACTGTAAATCAGTCATTTTTCCCCAAAAAAATCAAAGGAAAAAAAAATCACACTAAAACACAACTTGAATGGAGGGACGTATTGGGGTGCGTAGAGACAGACAGTGGCTGCAATAGTTAGCTTTGTTGGAGCTAAAAAAGAACCGTCAGACCTAGAGTTCCGAAACTTTAGAAACCTGTTCTAGACCTCCGGTCGATGGTGCGTGGTGAGTTACGTGGCTCTAGACGGTTCTCGGACCGAGAAACAGCTTCGTACATTTGCAATACCTTCAATTCATTTTGACCATTACGAAAATGACGACGTTTAGAAAAGTCTCAGAGACGCAAGGCTAGGTGCATTGAAACCGGCTCGGCCCATAGAGACGGACCCCAACGTTTCTGTCCGATAGCTCGTTCAAGGACCCCGTAGGAAGGCATGGAAAATAGTGGATTTTCAGCACCAATTAGGGTTTTTCTCGGACGCCAAATGACCTATCGAGCCGAAACTCGGGATTCGGGGTCGCCTCACATAGGACTTCACATAATGTCCGAACTGGACCCGCAGCTAGAACGTAACTATGTGTTTTACCTTTTTATTATGTTTTAAACTAAAGGCGCTGTGAATTATGGGACTGCTCTGACATATGTGATAGTTGGCTTCTAAATGAGTAGGAAAAAGTGGGTTTGGTGTCATAATGACATCTAATTGACTGATGGACACTGACTTGCTAGTTGACTTTTGTGCATTTGCAATATGTTTAAACAGAGAGGGACCATCACCAAAATGGCATTCTGAAATCAACACAAAAAATGGCATCACCATAGTCTCCAGACTGTGCTAAGTTCAACGAGCTATCCGCCTTGACCGTAGCTCGCTCGGTGTAAGTGCAACGACCATTAGAAAAGTAGGCCCAAAATGAAGCCTGCCCCACAATGTCATTTGCTTTTGGGTGACAGTGAGAGAACCGTTTAGGTGAGAAGAAAAATTACACCACATGAATGTTCCTAAGGTCCTCCCGATCCGTGCAAGCCTAACCTTGACCGTGTGGCATTAACCCTTAACAGTAAAACAGTGTTTTTTGATCTCACAGAATGCAGTGTCATCTCTCCCCATAGGAATACATTGCCTGCACCCCTAATTTCAACCTGAAGTCTATATGGGTTATGAATGCCGTATGAACCTGTCTTCGGTACCAGTCCATCAGGCCACTATGAGGTCTACCTGTGTTGATTCTGAGCTTCCTGGACCAACCGGAAGTGGTTAAAATGCCCCTAAAAGTGTTTACCCATACCCTGCCTGCAGTTTGACAGACATAGTGCATTCAACCCTGTGTAAATCAGTCAGTTCTTAACGTAAGGACTTAAAACTCAGGATTCTGTAACAACATACCCCAATGAGGATATGTGTTGATTTATAGCTTCCTGTGCCAACCGGAAGTGCCATAATTGGTGTCTCAGGTGCTGTTTCGAAGGGTTAAAAAAGTCTGATCTCTCCAAAATTTCATATGTGTGATTAGGGAACCCCCATGAACTGTAAATCAGTCATTTTTCCCCAAAAAAATCAAAGGAAAAAAAAATCACACTAAACACAACTTGGATGGAGGGACGTATTGGGGTGCGTAGAGACAGACAGTGGCTGCAATAGTTAGCTTTGTTGGAGCTAAAAAAGAACGGTCGGACCTAGAGTTCCGAAACTTTACAATCCTGTTCTAGGCCTCATGTCGATAGTGCGTGGTGAGTTAGGTGGTTCTAGAAGGTTCTCGGACCGAGAAACAGCCTCGTACATTTGCAATACCTTCAATTCATTTTGACCATTACAAAAATGACGACGTTTAGAAAAGTCTCAGAGACGCAAGGCTAGGTGCATTGAAACCGGCTCGGCCCATAGAGACGGACTCCGACGTGTCTGTCCGATAGCTCGTTCAAGGACCCCGTAGCAAGGCATGGAAAAAAGTGGATTTTCAGCACCAATTAGGGTTTTTCTCGGACACCAAATGACCTATCGAGCCGAAACTCGGGATTCGGGGTCGCCTCACATAGGCCTTCACATAATGTCCGAACTGGACCCGCAGCTAGAACGTAACTATGTGTTTTACCTTTTTATTATGTTTTAAACCGAAGGCGCTGTGAATTATGGGACTGCTCTGACATATGTGATAGTTGGCTACTAAATGAGTAGGAAAAAGTGGGTTTGGTGTCAATTGATATCCATTTGGTGTCATAATGACATCTAATTGACTGATGGACACTGACTTGCTAGTTGACTTTTGTACATTTGCAATATGTTTAAACGGAGAGGGACCATCACCAAAATGGCATTCTGAAATCAACACAAAAAATGGCATCACCATAGTCTCCAGACTGTGCCGAGTTCAAGGAGACGCCCCGCTTGACCGTAGCTCGTTCTGAGTGCAGCAAACTTGAAAAAAAGAAGGCCCAAAATGAAGCCTGCACCACAATGTCATTTGATTTTGGGTGGCAGTGAGAGAACCGTTAGGGTGAGAAGCACAATTCCACCACATGAATGTTCCTAAGGTCCTCCCGATCTGAACAAGCCTAACCTTGACCGTGTGGCATTAACCCTTCACAGTAAAACAGGGTTTTTTGATCTCACAGATTACAGTGACATCTCTCCCCATAGGAATACATAGCCTGCACCACAAAATTCAACCTGAAGCCTATATGGGTTATGAATGCCGTATGAACCTGTCTTCGGTACCAGTCCATCAGGCCACTATGAGATCTACCTGTGTCGAATCTAAGCTTCCTGGAGCAACCGGAAGTGGTTAAAATGCCCCTAAAAGTGTTTACCCATACACTGCCTGCAGTTTGATAGACATAGTGCATTCAACCCTGTGTAGATCAGTCAATTCTTAACGTAAAGACTTAAAACTCGGGATTCTGTAAGTGGCTATGTAAATCAAGACATGTGTTTACTTATAGCTTCCTGTGCCAACCGGAAGTGCCTTTAATTGGGTCACACTCTCTGTTTCGAAGGGTTAAAAAAGTCACATCTCTCCAAAACTTCATATGTGTGACTAGGTAACCCTTCTGAACTGTAAATCAGTCATTAATCCCAACAGATGTCAAAGAAAAGCTCCCTCACACACACACAGGAAGGATGGAGTGATAAAGTGCGGTGCTTAAAGACACAGAGAGCAGGAAATGGCATTACCATAATCCCTAGGCCGTACCGAGTTCAGCGAGATATCCCGCTTGACCGTAGCTCGCTCGGTCTAGGCGCAGCGAGCATTAGAATAGTAGGCCCAAAATGAAGCCTGCACCACAATGTCATTTGCTTTTGGGTGACAGTGAGAGAACCGTTAGAGTGAGAAGAAAAATTGCACCACATGAATGTTCCTAAGGTCCTCCCGATCTGAACAAGCCTAACCTTGACCGTGTGGCATTAACCCTTAACAGTAAAACAGTGTTTTTTGATCTCACAGATTACAGTGTCATCTCTCCCCATAGGAATACATTGCCTGCACCCCTAATTTCAACCTGAGGCCTATGTGGGTTATGAATGCCGTATGAACCTGTCTTCGGTACCAGTCCATCAGGCCACTATGAGGTCTACCTGTGTTGATTCTAAGCTTCCTGGACCAACCGGAAGTGGTTAAAATGCCCCTAAAAGTGTTTACCCATACACTGCATGCAGTTTGATAGACATAGTGCATTCAACCCTGTGTAGATCAGTCAATTCTTAACGTAAGGACTTAAAACTCAGGATTCTGTAACAGCATACCCCAATGAGGATATGTGTTGATTTATAACTTCCTGTGCCAACCGGAAGTGCCATAATTGGTGTCTTAGGGGCTGTTTCGAAGGGTTAAAAAAGTCTGATCTTTCCAAAACTTCATATGTGTGATTAGGCAACCCCCATGAACTGTAAATCAGTCATTTTTCCCAAAAAAATTCAAAGGAAAAAAAAATCACACTAAAACACAACTTGGAAGGAGGGACGTATTGGGGTGCGTAGAGACAGACACTGGCTCCAATAGTTAGCTTTGTTGGAGCTAAAAAAGAACCGTCGGACCTAGAGTTCCGAAACTTTAGAAACCTGTTCTAGACCTCCCGTAGATGGTGCGTGGTGAGTTACGTGGCTCTAGAAGGTTCTCGGACCGAGAAACAGCCTCGTACATTTGAAATAACTTCAATTCATTTTTGCATCACGAAAATGACGACATTTAGAAATGTCCCAGAGTCGCAAGACTAGGTGCATTGCAAACGTCTCGGCCCATATAGACAGACCCCAACGTTTCTGTCCAATAGCTCATTCAAGGACCCCGTAGCAAGTCATGGAAAATAGTGGATTTTCAGCACCAATTAGGGTTTTTCTCGGACACCAAATGACCTATCGAGCCGAAACTTGGGATTCGGGGTCGCCTCAGCTAGGCCAACACATAACATAAGAAATGGACCCGCAGCTAGAACGTAACTACGTGTTTTATGGTTTTTTTATGGTTTGAACCGAAGGGGTTGTGAATTTTGGGCCAGCTCTGAAGTATGTAATAGTTGGCTACTAAACGAGTTGGAAAAAGTGGGTTTGGTGTCAGTTTGTATCAGTTTGGTGGTCAGAATGATATCTAATTGACTGATGGACTCTTGTCCACTTGACTCTTGTACATTTGCAATATGATCCTATAGTGAAAAAACATCACCAAAAGCGACATTCTGAAATCAACCCAAACGAGCGATTGAGATGACCCAGAATCACTGCAAAGCCATCCCGAGTTCATCGGGCCAGTCAATTTCACATTCCTGCAAGATTTTTATAGCATGACAAATTCGTGATGGTACCTGCCCTTTAAAACATATTGCAAATGCACAGTGACTTTGAAAAAGTAAGAAACAAAAAAAAATACATCTAAAAAATTTTGAGCATGACAAATTCGTGATGGTACCTGCCCATTGAAACATATTGCAAATGCACAGTGACTTTGAAAAAGTAAGGAAACATAAACAAAAAAAATCCAAAATTTTTATTTTTGGGTGACCAGTTGCACGTGCATTTGCAATATGATTCTATAGTGAAAAAACATATTGCAAATGCACAGTGACTTTGAAAAAGTAAGGAAACATAAACAAAAAAAATCTAAAATTTTTTGGGGGGGATGACCAGTTGCATGTGCATTTGCAATATGATTCTATAGTGAAAAAACATATTGCAAATGCACAGTGACTTTGAAAAAGTAAGGAAAAATAAACAAAAAAAATCTAAATTTTTTTGGGGGGGATGACCAGTTGCACGTGCATTTGCAATATGATTCTATAGTGAAAAAACATATTGCAAATGCACAGTGACTTTGAAAAAGTAAGGAAACATAAACAAAAAAAATCTAAAATTTTTTTGGGGGGATGACCAGTTGCATGTGCATTTGCAATATGATTCTATAGTGAAAAAACATATTGCAAATGCACAGTGACTTTGAAAAAGTAAGGAAACATAAAAAAAATCTAAATTTTTTGGGGGGGGATGACCAGTTGCATGTGCATTTGCAATATGATTCTATAGTGAAAAAACATATTGCAAATGCACAGTGACTTTGAAAAAGTAAGGAAAAATAAACAAAAAAAATCTAAATTTTTTTTTGGGGGATGACCAGTTGCACGTGCATTTGCAATATGATTCTATAGTGAAAAAACATATTGCAAATGCACAGTGACTTTGAAAAAGTAAGGAAACATAAACAAAAAAAATCTAAATTTTTTTTGGGGGGATGACCAGTTGCATGTGCATTTGCAATATGATTCTATAGTGAAAAAACATATTGCAAATGCACAGTGACTTTGAAAAAGTAAGAAACAAAAAAAAATACATCTAAAAAATTTTGAGCATGACAAGTTCGTGATGGTACCTGCCCATTGAAACATATTGCAAATGCACAGTGACTTTGAAAAAGTAAGGAAACATAAACAAAAAAAATCCAACATTTTTATTTTTGGGTGACCAGTTGCACGTGCATTTGCAATATGATTCTATAGTGAAAAAACATATTGCAAATGCACAGTGACTTTGAAAAAGTAAGGAAACATAAAAAAAATCTAAATTTTTTTTGGGGGGATGACCAGTTGCATGTGCATTTGCAATATGATTCTATAGTGAAAAAACATATTGCAAATGCACAGTGACTTTGAAAAAGTAAGGAAACATAAAAAAAATCTAATTTTTTTTGGGGGGGATGACCAGTTGCACGTGCATTTGCAATATGATTCTATAGTGAAAAAACATATTGCAAATGCACAGTGACTTTGAAAAAGTAAGGAAACATAAAAAAAAAAATCTAAAATTTTTTTGGGGGGATGACCAGTTGCATGTGCATTTGCAATATGATTCTATAGTGAAAAAACATATTGCAAATGCACAGTGACTTTGAAAAAGTAAGAAACAAAAAAAAATACATCTAAAAAATTTTGAGCATGACAAATTCGTGATGGTACCTGCCCATTGAAACATATTGCAAATGCACAGTGACTTTGAAAAAGTAAGGAAACATAAACAAAAAAACATCAACACATTTTTTGGGTAACCAGTTGCATATTTTAGATCACAAGATGACAAAGGTATAGTTTGAGCAAAGTAAAGCTTGAATTTTGAGCATGACAAATTCGTGATGGTACCTGCCCATTAAAACATATTGCAAATGCACAGTGACTTTGAAAAAGTAAGAAACAAAAAAAAATACATCTAAAATTTTTTGAGCATGACAAATTCGTGACGGTACCTGCCCATTGAAACATATTGCAAATGCACAGTGACTTTGAAAAAGTAAGGAAACATAAACAAAAAAACATCAACACATTTTTTGGGTAACCAGTTGCATATTTTAGATCACAAGATGACAAAGGTATAGTTTGAGCAAAGTAAAGCTTGAATTTTGAGCATGACAAATTCGTGATGGTACCTGCCCATTAAAACATATTGCAAATGCACAGTGACTTTGAAAAAGTAAGAAACAAAAAAAAATACATCTAAAAATTTTTGAGCATGACAAATTCGTGACGGTACCTGCCCATTGAAACATATTGCAAATGCACAGTGACTTTGAAAAAGTAAGGAAACATAAACAAAAAAACATCCAAAACATTTTTGGGTAACTTTGACTTTTGACTTCCTATGAAATCATATTGCAAATAGACAAATCATATTCCTTATGCACAAGTAAAAAAAAAAAAATTATGATAATAACATTTTACAAAAGTATATTCATACACTTCTTACACATGATTAATTGTCTTAAAATCGAAACAATTTCGAAAAACGGTCCAGAAAGCACTTTTTTTAGTTTTTAAAGTTTAAAAAAAAAATCACATTTTCGACTTTTGACTTCCTATGAAATCATATTCCAAATGGAGAAAACATATGCCTTATGCACAAGTAAAAAAAAAAAAAAAAAAATGATAATAAAGTATGACTAAAGTATGTTGATAAAGTTCTTATACATGTGTAATTGACACAAAAATTGAAAGAAATTTGAAAAACGGTCCAGAAAGCACTTTTTTAAGGATGTGTGAAGTTTTTTACCAAATTTTGACATTTTTGACTTTTGACTTTTGACTTCCTATGAAATCATATTCCAAATGGAGAAAACATATGCCTTATGCACAAGTAAAAAAAAATAAAAAATAGGATAATAAAGTATGACTAAAGTATGTTGATAAAGTTCTTATACATGTGTAATTGACATAAAAATTGAAAGAATTTTGAAAAACGGTCCAGAAAGCACTTTTTTAAGGATGTGTGAAGTTTTTTACCAAATTTTGACATTTTTGACTTTTGACTTTTGACTTCCTATGAAATCATATTGCAAATGTACAAAACATATGCCTTATGCGCATGTAATTAAAAAAATAAAAAAATATGATAAAAAAATTGGACAAAAGTATATTCATACAGCTCTTACACATGTGTAATTGACAAAAAAATCGAAAGAATTTCGAAAAAAGGCCCAGAAAGCACTTTTTTAAGGGGTGAAAAGTTTTTGAAAAAAATATCCTTTTTTCAAAAATTTTCTTTTGGATGTTGACTTGGGTTACATTTCCAATATGAAAAACCCCGGTGGAGCGCACTCGCCCCCTGTTGGATTTTTGAGGTGTTACAATTGGCAATTGCCATATGGCATTTGCCATATACTTTACACGAATCAACGCCGCTTTGGGTGGTATTGGACATCGTGTATATGGTTTGTCCAATGCCAATATCTTGCCATTCATTTTTGTACAATTCAGGGGGGTATTCCCTTACTACTGTAAGTCTCTCTGGATAGGAGAGTCTGTTAAATGACTCACTACTGTAAGTCTGTCTGGATAAGAGAGTCTGTTAAACCAGTTGTTAAGACAATAGCCAGGCAGTATGCAGACAGTACCCAGGCAGTGCCCAGGCAGTATCCAGGCAGTACGCAAACAGTGCCCAGGCAGTACCCAGGCAGTACCCAGGCAGTACCCAGACAGTACCCAGGCAGCACCCAGGCAGTACCCAGGCAGCACCCAGGCAGCACCCAGGCAGCACCCAGGCAGTACCCAGGTAGTGGAGAAAGAGAAAGGCATAATGACTGCGGTCATTACAATCCACCAGGGGGCAGTAGAGGTCTCAGTATATTCAGCTCTATAGATCATGAGTGAGACAGCAGCCCTGTGCTCTTAAGCCTGCTACTTCGCGAATGGAATCCAATTCCCTATGTGAGGCATTACTTTTTTTACCAGGGACCATATACGCGTAGTCAACATCTAATCTTGAAGAAAATAGAGCTGGCAGCTACATCTAGATATGAGATGAAAGACCTTGACAGACATACGTACCACCCACTAAGATAACACAACCACAACATCTATTCAGCAGCTCTAAAGCTGCAGGTTGTAATCTTAGGTAAGTGTTTATCCGGAGCGATTTACGGTTTCCTTTCCATGTAATCTATGGTGTTTTAAATTAGGCCAAGTAGAACTCCACGGGAACGACACACATCTGATGGATACATCGGAGGCGTCACAAATGGGCCCCTATTCCCTATGTAGTGCACTACTTTAGACCAGAATCCTACGGGCTCCTATTCCCTATATAGTACACTACTTTAGACCAGAATCCTACGGGCTCCTATTCCCTATGTAGTACACTACTTTAGACCAGAATCCTACGGGCTCCTATTCCCTATGTAGTACACTACTTTAGACCAGAATCCTACGGGCTCCTATTCCCTATGTAGTACACTACTTTAGACCAGAATCCTACGGGCTTCTATTCCCTATATAGTACACTACTTTAGACCAGAATCCTACGGGCTCCTATTCCCTATATAGTACACTACTTTAGACCAGAATCCTACGGGCTCCTATTCCCTATGTAGTACACTACTTTAGACCAGAATCCTACGGGCTCCTATTCCCTATGTAGTACACTACTTTAGACCAGAATCCTACGGGCTCCTATTCCCTATGTAGTACACTACTTTAGACCAGAATCCTACGGGCTTCTATTCCCTATATAGTACACTACTTTAGACCAGAATCCTACGGGCTCCTATTCCCTATATAGTACACTACTTTAGACCAGAATCCTACGGGCTCCTATTCCCTATGTAGTACACTACTTTAGACCAGAATCCTACGGGCTCCTATTCCCTATGTAGTACACTACTTTAGACCAGAATCCTACGGGCTCCTATTCCCTATGTAGTACACTACTTTAGACCAGAATCCTACGGGCTCCTATTCCCTATATAGTACACTACTTTAGACCAGAATCCTACGGGCTCCTATTCCCTATGTAGTACACTACTTTAGACCAGAATCCTACGGGCTCCTATTCCCTATGTAGTACACTACTTTAGACCAGAGGCCTACGGTCTCCTCTTCCCTATGTAGTGCACTACTTTAGACAAGAATCCTACGGGCTCCTATTCCCTATGTAGTACACTACTTTAGACCAGAGGCCTACGGTCTCCTCTTCCCTATGTAGTGCACTACTTTAGACCAGAATCCTACGGGCTCCTATTCCCTATATAGTACGCTACTTTTGACCAGAATCCTACGGTCTCCTATTCCCTATGTAGTGCACTACTTTAGACCAGAATCCTACGGGCTCATATTCCCTATACAGTACACTACTTTAGACCAGAATCCTACGGGCTCCTATTCCCTATGTAGTGCACTACTTTAGACCAGAATCCTACGGGCTCCTATTCCCTATGTAGTACACTACTTTAGACCAGAGGCCTACGGTCTCCTCTTCCCTATGTAGTGCACCACTTTAGACCAGAATCCTACGTTCCCCTATTCCCTATGTAGTACACTACTTTAGACCAGAGGCCTACGGGCCACTATTCCCTATGTAGTGCACTACTTTAGACCAGAATCCTACGTTCCCCTATTCCCTATGTAGTACACTACTTTAGACCAGAATTCTACGGGCCCCTATTCCCTATGTAGTGCACTACTTTAGACCAGAATCCTACGTTCCCCTATTCCCTATGTAGTACACTACTTTTGACCAGAATCCTACGGTCCCCTATTCCCTATATGGAGCACTACTTTAGACCAGAATCCTACGATCCTCTATATGGAGCACTACTTTAGACCAGAATCCTACGGTCCTCTATTCCCTATATGAAGCACTACTTTAGACCAGAATCCTACGGTCCTCTTTTCCCTATATGGAGCACTACTTTAGACCAGAGGCCTACGGTCCCCTATTCCCTATATGGAGCACTACTTTAGACCAGAGGCCTACGGTCCCCTATTCCCTATATGGAGCACTACTTTAGACCAGAGGCCTACGGTCCCCTATTCCCTATATGGAGCACTACTTTAGACCAGAGGCCTACGGTCCCCTATTCCCTATATGGAGCACTACTTTAGACCAGAGGCCTACGGTCCCATATTCCCTATATGGAGCACTTCTTTAGACCAGAGGCCTACGGTCCCCTATTCCCTATATGGAGCACTACTTTAGACCAGAGGCCTACGGGCCCCTATTCCCTATATGGAGCACTACTTTAGACCAGAATCCTACGGTCCCCTATTCCCTATGTAGTGCACTACTTTAGACCAGAATCCTACGGTCCCCTATTCCCTATATGGAGCACTACTTTAGACCAGAATCCTACGGTCCTCTATTCCCTATATGGAGCACTACTATATGGAGCACTACTTTAGACCAGAGGCCTACGGTCCCCTATTCCCTATATGGAGCACTACTTTAGACCAGATGCCTACGGTCCCCTATTCCCTATATGGAGCACTACTTTAGACCAGAGGCCTACGGTCCCCTATTCCCTATATGGAGCACTACTTTAGACCAGAGGCCTACGGTCCCCTATTCCCTATATGGAGCACTACTTTAGACCAGAGGCCTACGGTCCCATATTCCCTATATGGAGCACTTCTTTAGACCAGAGGCCTACGGTCCCCTATTCCCTATATGGAGCACTACTTTAGACCAGAGGCCTACGGGCCCCTATTCCCTATATGGAGCACTACTTTAGACCAGAATCCTACGGTCCCCTATTCCCTATGTAGTGCACTACTTTAGACCAGAATCCTACGGTCCCCTATTCCCTATATGGAGCACTACTTTAGACCAGAATCCTACGGTCCTCTATTCCCTATATGGAGCACTACTATATGGAGCACTACTTTAGACCAGAGGCCTACGGTCCCCTATTCCCTATATGGAGCACTACTTTAGACCAGATGCCTACGGTCCCCTATTCCCTATATGGAGCACTACTTTAGACCAGAGGCCTACGGTCCCCTATTCCCTATATGGAGCACTACTTTAGACCAGAGGCCTACGGTCCCCTATTCCCTATATGGAGCACTACTTTAGACCAGAGGCCTACGGTCCCATATTCCCTATATGGAGCACTTCTTTAGACCAGAGGCCTACGGTCCCCTATATGGAGCACTACTTTAGACCAGAGGCCTACGGGCCCCTATTCCCTATATGGAGCACTACTTTAGACCAGAATCCTACGGTCCCCTATTCCCTACGTAGTGCACTACTTTAGACCAGAATCCTACGGTCCCCTATTCCCTATAAGGAGCACTACTTTAGACCAGAATCCTACGGTCCTCTATTCCCTATATGGAGCACTACTTTAGACCAGAGGCCTACGGGCCCCTATTCCCTATATGGAGCACTACTTTAGACCAGAATCCTACGGTCCCCTATTCCCTATGTAGTACACTACTTTAGACCAGAATCCTACGGGCTCCTATTCCCTATGTAGTACACTACTTTAGACCAGAATCCTACAGGCTCCTATTCCCTATATAGTACACTACTTTAGACCAGAATCCTACGGGCTCCTATTCCCTATGTAGTACACTACTTTAGACCAGAATCCTACGGGCTCCTATTCCCTATGTAGTACACTACTTTAGACCAGAGGCCTACGGTCTCCTCTTCCCTATGTAGTGCACTACTTTAGACAAGAATCCTACGGGCTCCTATTCCCTATGTAGTACACTACTTTAGACCAGAGGCCTACGGTCTCCTCTTCCCTATGTAGTGCACTACTTTAGACCAGAATCCTACGGGCTCCTATTCCCTATATAGTACGCTACTTTTGACCAGAATCCTACGGTCTCCTATTCCCTATGTAGTGCACTACTTTAGACCAGAATCCTACGGGCTCATATTCCCTATACAGTACACTACTTTAGACCAGAATCCTACGGGCTCCTATTCCCTATGTAGTGCACTACTTTAGACCAGAATCCTACGGTCCTCCTATTCCCTATGTAGTACACTACTTTAGACCAGAGGCCTACGGTCTCCTCTTCCCTATGTAGTGCACCACTTTAGACCAGAATCCTACGTTCCCCTATTCCCTATGTAGTACACTACTTTAGACCAGAGGCCTACGGGCCCCTATTCCCTATGTAGTGCACTACTTTAGACCAGAATCCTACGTTCCCCTATTCCCTATGTAGTACACTACTTTAGACCAGAATTCTACGGGCCCCTATTCCCTATGTAGTGCACTACTTTAGACCAGAATCCTACGTTCCCCTATTCCCTATGTAGTACACTACTTTTGACCAGAATCCTACGGTTCCCTATTCCCTATCTGGAGCACTACTTTAGACCAGAATCCTACGATCCTCTATATGGAGCACTACTTTAGACCAGAGGCCTACGGTCCCCTATTCCCTATGTAGTACACTACTTTAGACCAGAGGCCTACGGTCCCCTATTCCCTATGTAGTACACTACTTTAGACCAGAATCCTACGGTCCCCTATTCCCTATATGGAGCACTACTTTAGACCAGAATCCTACGGTCCTCTATTCCCTATATGAAGCACTACTTTAGACCAGAATCCTACGGTCCTCTTTTCCCTATATGGAGCACTACTTTAGACCAGAGGCCTACGGTCCCCTATTCCCTATATGGAGCACTACTTTAGACCAGAGGCCTACGGTCCCCTATTCCCTATATGGAGCACTACTTTAGACCAGAGGCCTACGGTCCCCTATTCCCTATATGGAGCACTACTTTAGACCAGAGGCCTACGGTCCCCTATTCCCTATATGGAGCACTACTTTAGACCAGAGGCCTACGGTCCCATATTCCCTATATGGAGCACTTCTTTAGACCAGAGGCCTACGGTCCCCTATTCCCTATATGGAGCACTACTTTAGACCAGAGGCCTACGGGCCCCTATTCCCTATATGGAGCACTACTTTAGACCAGAATCCTACGGTCCCCTATTCCCTATGTAGTGCACTACTTTAGACCAGAATCCTACGGTCCCCTATTTCCTATATGGAGCACTACTTTAGACCAGAATCCTACGGTCCTCTATTCCCTATATGGAGCACTACTATATGGAGCACTACTTTAGACCAGAGGCCTACGGTCCCCTATTCCCTATATGGAGCACTACTTTAGACCAGATGCCTACGGTCCCCTATTCCCTATATGGAGCACTACTTTAGACCAGAGGCCTACGGTCCCCTATTCCCTATATGGAGCACTACTTTAGACCAGAGGCCTACGGTCCCCTATTCCCTATATGGAGCACTACTTTAGACCAGAGGCCTACGGTCCCATATTCCCTATATGGAGCACTTCTTTAGACCAGAGGCCTACGGTCCCCTATTCCCTATATGGAGCACTACTTTAGACCAGAGGCCTACGGGCCCCTATTCCCTATATGGAGCACTACTTTAGACCAGAATCCTACGGTCCCCTATTCCCTATGTAGTGCACTACTTTAGACCAGAATCCTACGGTCCCCTATTCCCTATATGGAGCACTACTTTAGACCAGAATCCTACGGTCCTCTATTCCCTATATGGAGCACTACTATATGGAGCACTACTTTAGACCAGAGGCCTACGGTCCCCTATTCCCTATATGGAGCACTACTTTAGACCAGATGCCTACGGTCCCCTATTCCCTATATGGAGCACTACTTTAGACCAGAGGCCTACGGTCCCCTATTCCCTATATGGAGCACTACTTTAGACCAGAGGCCTACGGTCCCCTATTCCCTATATGGAGCACTACTTTAGACCAGAGGCCTACGGTCCCATATTCCCTATATGGAGCACTTCTTTAGACCAGAGGCCTACGGTCCCCTATTCCCTATATGGAGCACTACTTTAGACCAGAGGCCTACGGGCCCCTATTCCCTATATGGAGCACTACTTTAGACCAGAATCCTACGGTCCCCTATTCCCTATGTAGTGCACTACTTTAGACCAGAATCCTACGGTCCCCTATTCCCTATAAGGAGCACTACTTTAGACCAGAATCCTACGGTCCTCTATTCCCTATATGGAGCACTACTTTAGACCAGAGGCCTACGGGCCCCTATTCCCTATATGGAGCACTACTATATCGAGCACTACTTTAGACCAGAATCCTACGGGCCCCTATTCCCTATATGGAGCACTACTATATGGAGCACTACTTTAGACCAGAATCCTACGATCCCCTATTCCCTATATGGAGCACTACTATATGGAGCACTACTTTAGACCAGAGGCCTACGGTCCCCTATTCCCTATGTAGTACACTACTTTAGACCAGAGGCCTACGGGCCCCTATTCCCTATATGGAGCACTACTATATGGAACACTACTTTAGACCAGAGGCCTACGGTCCCCTATTCCCTATGTAGTACACTACTTTAGACCAGAGGCCTACGGTCCCCTATTCCCTATATGGAGCACTACTTTAGACCAGAGGCCTACGGTCCCCTATTCCCTATATGGAGCACTACTTTAGACCAGAGGCCTACGGTCCCATATTCCCTATATGGAGCACTTCTTTAGACCAGAGGCCTACGGTCCCCTATTCCCTATATGGAGCACTACTTTAGACCAGAGGCCTACGGGCCCCTATTCCCTATATGGAGCACTACTTTAGACCAGAATCCTACGGTCCCCTATTCCCTATGTAGTGCACTACTTTAGACCAGAATCCTACGGTCCCCTATTCCCTATATGGAGCACTACTTTAGACCAGAATCCTACGGTCCTCTATTCCCTATATGGAGCACTACTATATGGAGCACTACTTTAGACCAGAGGCCTACGGTCCCCTATTCCCTATATGGAGCACTACTTTAGACCAGATGCCTACGGTCCCCTATTCCCTATATGGAGCACTACTTTAGACCAGAGGCCTACGGTCCCCTATTCCCTATATGGAGCACTACTTTAGACCAGAGGCCTACGGTCCCCTATTCCCTATATGGAGCACTACTTTAGACCAGAGGCCTACGGTCCCATATTCCCTATATGGAGCACTTCTTTAGACCAGAGGCCTACGGTCCCCTATTCCCTATATGGAGCACTACTTTAGACCAGAGGCCTACGGGCCCCTATTCCCTATATGGAGCACTACTTTAGACCAGAATCCTACGGTCCCCTATTCCCTATGTAGTGCACTACTTTAGACCAGAATCCTACGGTCCCCTATTCCCTATAAGGAGCACTACTTTAGACCAGAATCCTACGGTCCTCTATTCCCTATATGGAGCACTACTTTAGACCAGAGGCCTACGGGCCCCTATTCCCTATATGGAGCACTACTATATCGAGCACTACTTTAGACCAGAATCCTACGGGCCCCTATTCCCTATATGGAGCACTACTATATGGAGCACTACTTTAGACCAGAATCCTACGATCCCCTATTCCCTATATGGAGCACTACTATATGGAGCACTACTTTAGACCAGAGGCCTACGGTCCCCTATTCCCTATGTAGTACACTACTTTAGACCAGAGGCCTACGGGCCCCTATTCCCTATATGGAGCACTACTATATGGAGCACTACTTTAGACCAGAATCCTACGGTCCCCTATTCCCTATATGGAGCACTACTTTAGACCAGAATCCTACGGTCCCCTATTCCCTATATGGAGCACTACTTTAGACCAGAGGCCTACGGTTCCCTATTCCCTATGTAGTACACTACTTTAGACCAGAGGCCTACGGGCCCCTATTC
>NW_027259358.1:0-2500 GCF_045791955.1 Oncorhynchus clarkii lewisi
TATTCTACATCTCCATGTCTAGATGTGACTATTCCACTATTCTACATCTCCATGACTAGATGTGACTATTCTACATCTCCATGACTAGATGTGACTATTCTACATCTCCATGACTAGATGTGACTATTCTACATCTCCATGTCTAGATGTGACTATTCTACTGATTTACATCTCCATGTCTAGATGTGACTATTCTACATCTCCATGTCTAGATGTGACTATTCTACATCTCCATGACTAGATGTGACTATTCTACATCTCCATGTCTAGATGTTACCATTCTACATCTCCATGTCTAGATGTGACTATTGTACATCTCCATGACTAGATGTGACTATTCTACATCTCCATGACTAGATGTGACTATTCTACATCTCCATGACTAGATGTGACTATTCTACATCTCCATGACTAGATGTGACTATTCTACATCTCCATGACTAGATGTGACTATTCTACATCTCCATGACTAGATGTGACTATTCTACTGATTTACATCTCCATGTCTAGATGTGACTATTCTACTGATTTACATCTCCATGACTAGATGTGACTATTCTACATCTCCATGACTAGATGTGACTATTCTACATCTCCATGTCTAGATGTGACTATTCTACATCTCCATGACTAGATGTGACTATTCTACTGATTTACATCTCCATGACTAGATGTGACTATTCTACTGATTTACATCTCAATTTCTAGATGTGACTATTCTACATATCCATGACTAGATGTGACTATTCTACTGATTTACATCTCCATGACTAGATGTGACTATTCTACATCTCCATGTCTAGATGTGACTATTCTACATCTCCATGACTAGATGTGACTATTCTACATCTCCATGACTAGATGTGACTATTCTACATCTCCATGACTAGATGTGACTATTCTACATCTCCATGACTAGATGTGACTATTCTACATCTCCATGTCTAGATGTGACTATTCTACATCTCCATGACTAGATGTGACTATTCCACTATTCTACATCTCCATGTCTAGATGTGACTATTCTACATCTCCATGACTAGATGTGACTATTCCACTATTCTACATCTCCATGTCTAGATGTGACTATTCCACTATTCTACATCTCCATGACTAGATGTGACTATTCTACATCTCCATGACTAGATGTGACTATTCTACATCTCCATGACTAGATGTGACTATTCTACATCTCCATGTCTAGATGTGACTATTCTACTGATTTACATCTCCATGTCTAGATGTTACCATTCTACATCTCCATGTCTAGATGTGACTATTCTACATCTCCATGACTAGATGTGACTATTCTACATCTCCATGTCTAGATGTTACCATTCTACATCTCCATGTCTAGATGTGACTATTGTACATCTCCATGACTAGATGTGACTATTCTACATCTCCATGACTAGATGTGACTATTCTACATCTCCATGACTAGATGTGACTATTCTACATCTCCATGACTAGATGTGACTATTCTACATCTCCATGACTAGATGTGACTATTCTACATCTCCATGACTAGATGTGACTATTCTACTGATTTACATCTCCATGTCTAGATGTGACTATTCTACTGATTTACATCTCCATGACTAGATGTGACTATTCTACATCTCCATGACTAGATGTGACTATTCTACATCTCCATGACTAGATGTGACTATTCTACTGATTTACATATCCATGTCTAGATGTGACTATTCTACTGATTTACATCTCCATGACTAGATGTGACTATTCTACATCTCCATGACTAGATGTGACTATTCTACATCTCCATGACTAGATGTGACTATTCTACATCTCCATGTCTAGATGTGACTATTCTATATCTCCATGACTAGATGTGACTATTCTACTGATTTACATATCCATGTCTAGATGTGACTATTCTACTGATTTACATCTCCATGACTAGATGTGACTATTCTACATCTCCATGACTAGATGTGACTATTCTACATCTCCATGACTAGATGTGACTATTCTACATCTCCATGTCTAGATGTGACTATTCTACATCTCCATGACTAGATGTGACTATTCTACATCTCCATGTCTAGATGTGACTATTCTACATCTCCATGTCTAGATGTGACTATTCTACATCTCCATGACTAGATGTGACTATTCTACATCTCCATGACTAGATGTGACTATTCTACATCTCCATGACTAGATGTGACTATTCTACATCTCCATGACTAGATGTGACTATTCTACATCTCCATGACTAGATGTGACTATTCTACATCTCCATGACTAGATGTGACTATTCTACATCTCCATGACTAGATGTGACTATTCTACATCTCCATGACTAGATGTGACTATTCTACATCTCCATGACTAGATGTGACTATTCTACATCTCCATGTCTAGATGTGACTATTCTACATCTCCATGTCTAGATGTGACTATTCTACATCTCCATGACTAGATGTGACTATTCTACATCTCCATGACTAGATGTGACTATTCTACATCTCCA
>NW_027259358.1:5000-33631 GCF_045791955.1 Oncorhynchus clarkii lewisi
GAGTAAATGTTTCATTCATCATGAAATACAGATCATTATGTAGTGTTGTCCCCTGACTGACATACAGATCATTTTGTAGTGTTGTCCCCTGACTGACATACAGATCATTATGTAGTGTTGTCCCCTGACTGACATACAGATCATTATGTAGTGTTGTCTCCTGACTGACATACAGATCATTTTGTAGTGTTGTCTCCTGACTGACATACAGATCCTTATGTAGTGTTGTCCCCTGACTGACATACAGATCCTTATGTAGTGTTGTCCCCTGACTGACATACAGATCCTTATGTAGTGTTGTCCCCTGACTGACATACAGATCCTTATGTAGTGTTGTCCCCTGACTGACACAATGACATACAGATCATTATGTAGTGTTGTCTCCTGACTGACATACAGATCATTATGTAGTGTTGTCCCCTGCCTGACACAATGACATACAGATCATTATGTAGTGTTGTCTGTCCCCTGACTGACACAATGACATACAGATCATTATGTAGTGTTGTCTGTCCCCTGACTGACCCAATGACATACAGATCATTATGTAGTGTTGTCTGTCCCCTGACTGACCCAATGACATACAGATCATTATGTAGTGTTGTCTGTCCCCTGACTGACCCAATGACATACAGATCATTATGTAGTGTTGTCTGTCCCCTGACTGACCCAATGACATACAGATCATTATGTAGTGTTGTCTGTCCCCTGACTGACCCAATGACATACAGATCATTATGTAGTGTTGTCCCCTGACTGACACAATGACATACAGATCATCACGTAGTGGATTTCATCATGTATTAATAAGTAGTAATGTGGAATACTGCTGGATTTCATTATGTATTCATAAGTAGTAATGTGGTATACTGCTGGATTTCATCATGTATTCATAAGTAGTAATGTGGAATACTGCTGGATTTCATCATGTATTCATAAGTAGTAATGTGGTATACTGCTGGATTTCATCATGTATTAATAAGTAGTAATGTGGAATACTGCTAGATTTCATCATGTATTAATACGTAGTAATGTGGTATACTGCTGGATTTCATCATGTATTAATAAGTAGTAATGTGGTATACTGCTGGATTTCATTATGAATTAATTAGTAGTAATGTGGTATACTGCTGGATTTCATCATGTATTAATAAGTAGTAATGTGGAATACTGCTGGATTTCATCATGTATTAATACGTAGTAATGTGGTATACTGCTGGATTTCATCATGTATTAATAAGTAGTAATGTGGAATACTGCTGGATGTCATCATTTATTAATAAGTAGTAATGTGGAATACTGCTGGATTTCATCATGTATTAATAAGTAGTAATGTGGAATACTGCTGGATTTCATCATGTATTAATAAGTAGTATTGTGGAATACTGCTGGATTTCATCATGTATTATTAATAAGTAGTAATGTGGAATACTGCTGGATGTCATCATTTATTAATAAGTAGTAATGTGGAATACTGCTGGATTTCATCATGTATTAATAAGTAGTAATGTGGAATACTGCTGGATTTCATCATGTATTAATAAGTAGTATTGTGGAATACTGCTTATGCCTGTTGCCAGCGCCTCCAAACATGGATCTATCAGTGCAAAGCTGTTGCTGTGTATTCCTTTGTGCGATTAGCAGCTATGAAACAAAACAGAAATAAAGCATAAAACTCGCTCATATGCTCATACTTTACTTTTGACAACTTTTTTGTAGAGCCCTGCAGACGTGGATCTATAGTACTGTAGAGCCCTGCAGACGTGGATCTATAGTACTGTAGAGCCCTGCAGACGTGGATCTATAGTACTGTAGAGCCCTGCAGACGTGGATCTATAGTACTGTAGAGCCCTGCAGACGTGGATCTATAGTACTGTAGAGCCCTGCAGACGTGGATCTATAGTACTGTAGAGCCCTGCAGACGTGGATCTATAGTACTGTAGAGCCCTGCAGACGTGGATCTATAGTACTGTAGAGCCCTGCAGACGTGGATCTATAGTACTGTAGAGCCCTGCAGACGTGGATCTATAGTACTGTAGAGCCCTGCAGACGTGGATCTATAGTACTGTAGAGCCCTGCAAACGTGGATCTATAGTACTGTAGAGCCCTGCAGACGTGGATCTATAGTACTGTAGAGCCCTGCAGACGTGGATCTATAGTACTGTAGAGCCCTGCAGACGTGGATCTATAGTACTGTAGAGCCCTGCAGACGTGGATCTATAGTACTGTAGAGCCCTGCAGACGTGGATCTATAGTACTGTAGAGCCCTGCAAACGTGGATCTATAGTACTGTAGAGCCCTGCAGACGTGGATCTATAGTACTGTAGAGCCCTGCAAACGTGGATCTATAGTACTGTAGAGCCCTGCAAACGTGGCTGGTGAAAGACATTCTTACCCACCAATACCTAAATCTACCCGCGGGTGGCGCTATGGAACGCTTTCTACACCTTGTAGAGTCTTATGCCCTGTCGAATTGAGGCTGTTCTGAGGGCAAAAGGGGGATACACTCTATATCAGCAAGGTGTTCCTAATGTTTTGTACACTCAGTGCCTACCTTCTGCCGTGGCTGATTGGGTGATGACACCACCACTGTGTTACAGATGGTGAGGGCGATGAAGAAGTCGATGATGTCCGTGAGGTCAGAGGGCAGCTGAGAGAGGGACTGGCTGTGGAACCTCTTGAAGGTCATCTGGCTGCTGCAGTGGTTGACCTTCTCCAGGAGCTGAGGGTCAGGGGTGATGTCCTTCTCCTGTTGAAGAGAGAGAGTAGGTTCAGAATAATGTTTTTTGTCATTTTCAGGTCATGGAAATGTGTATTTTTTTTGCATTTAACCCACCACGAGAAACCTACACACAGAAACATAGCCCAGGATCAGCTATGCCTTCTTCAAGGGAACAACGGAAGAAAAAGGCATCTAGGATAATTAGATTCCCACCAGATTTGACTCGTCTGACTTGTAACAAACAACCCTCTCCAACATGCTGCTGCCCTCTCCAACATGCTGCCGCCCTCTCCATCATGCTGCTGCCCTCTCCATCATGCTGCTGCCCTCTCCATCATGCTGCTGCCCTCTCCAACATGCTGCTGCCCTCTCCAACATGCTGCCGCCCTCTCCAACATGCTGCCGCCCTCTCCAAAATGCTGCCGCCCTCTCCAACATGCTGCTGCCCTCTCCAACATGCTGCTGCCCTCTCCATCATGCTGCTGCCCTCTCCAACATGCTGCTGCCCTCTCCAACATGTTGCCGCCCTCTCCAACATGCTGCCGCCCTCTCCAAAATGCTGCCGCCCTCTCCATCATGCTGCCGCCCTCTCCATCATGCTGCTGCCCTCTCCATCATGCTGCTGCCCTCTCCATCATGCTGCTGCCCTCTCCAACATGCTGCTGCCCTCTCCAACATGCTGCCGCCCTCTCCATCATGCTGCTGCCCTCTCCATCATGCTGCTGCCCTCTCCAAAATGCTGCTGCCCTCTCCATCATGCTGCTGCCCTCTCCAACATGCTGCTGCCCTCTCCATCATGCTGCTGCCCTCTCCAACATGCTGCTGCCCTCTCCAACATGCTGCCGCCCTCTCCAACATGCTGCTGCCCTCTCCAACATGCTGCTGCCCTCTCCAACATGCTGCCGCCCTCTCCAACATGCTGCCGCCCTCTCCAACATGCTGCCGCCCTCTCCAACATGCTGCCGCCCTCTCCAACATGCTGCCGCCCTCTCCAAAATGCTGCCGCCCTCTCCAACATGCTGCTGCCCTCTCCAACCTCTTGGCTACCTGCTGCCCTACGGTCATACTTTAGATCACCTCAAACTCAACTATGGACCTTCCAAGCCAGTTCCACTGCTTCTCCCCCCCCCCCATTCTTCCCTCTATTCAGGGACTGATTTAGACCTGGGACACCAGGTGAGTGCAATAAATGGAGTAAGATTGGAATTCCCCTGCTGTAGCTGATAGACACAGCTCTGAGCAGTGTGTTTTAGTAAGTACCATGGGGCTGCTGAATGCAGTGTGTTGAGTAATAATGGAGTAGTAAGTATCATGGGGCTCCTGAAAGCAGTGTGTTGTAGTAAGGACCATGGGGCTGCTGAATGCAGTGTGTTGTAGTAAGTACCATGGGGCTGCTGAATGCAGTGTGTTGTAGTAAGTACCATGGGGCTGCTGAATGCAGTGTGTTGTAGTAAGTACCATGGGGCTGCTGAATGCAGTGTGTTGTAGTAAGTACCATGGGGCTGCTGAATGCAGTGTGGTGTAGTAAGTACCATGGGGCTGCTGAATGCAGTGTGTTGTAGTAAGTACAATGGGGCTGCTGAATGCAGTGTGTTGTAGTAAGTACCATGGGGCTGCTGAATGCAGTGTGGTGTAGTAAGTACCATGGGGCTGCTGAATGCAGTGTGGTGTAGTAAGTACCATGGGGCTGCTGAATGCAGTGTATTGTAGTAAGTACCATGGGGCTGCTGAATGCAGTGTGTTGTAGTAAGTACCATGGGGCTGCTGAATGCAGTGTGTTGTAGTAAGTACCATGGGGCTGCTGAATGCAGTGTGTTGTAGTAAGTACCATGGGGCTGCTGAATGCAGTGTGTTGTAGTAAGTACCATGGGGCTGCTGAATGCAGTGTTGAGTAATAATGGAGTAGTAAGTACCATGGGGCTGCTGAATGCAGTGTGTTGTAGTAAGTACCATGGGGCTGCTGAATGCAGTGTGTTGTAGTAAGTACCATGGGGCTGCTGAATGCAGTATGTTGTAGTAAGTACCATGGGGCTGCTGAATGCAGTGTGGTGTAGTATGTACCATGGGGCTGCTGAATGCAGTGTGTTGTAGTAAGTACCATGGGGCTGCTGAATGCAGTGTGTTGTAGTAAGTACCATGGGGCTGCTGAATGCAGTGTGGTGTAGTAAGTACCATGGGGCTGCTGAATGCAGTGTGTTGTAGTAAGTACCATGGGGCTGCTGAATGCAGTGTGTTGTAGTAAGTACCATGGGGCTGCTGAATGCAGTGTGTTGTAGTAATAATGGAGTAGTAAGGACCATGGGGCTGCTGAATGCAGTGTGTTGTAGTAATAATGGAGTAGTAAGGACCATGGGGCTGCTGAATGCAGTGTGTTGTAGTAAGTACCATGGGGCTGCTGAATGCAGTGTTGAGTAATAATGGAGTAGTAAGTATCATGGGGCTCCTGAATGCAGTGTGTTGTAGTAAGTACCATGGGGCTGCTGAATGCAGTGTGTTGAGTAATAATGGAGAGGTAAGTACCATGGGGCTGCTGAATGCAGTGTTGAGTAATAATGGTGTAGTAAGTACCATGGGGCTGCTGAATGCAGTGTGTTGTAGTAAGTACCATGGGGCTGCTGAATGCAGTGTGGTGTAGTAAGTACCATGGGGCTGCTGAATGCAGTGTGTTGTAGTAAGTACCATGGGGCTGCTGAATGCAGTGTGGTGTAGTAAGTACCATGGGGCTGCTGAATGCAGTGTGGTGTAGTAAGTACCATGGGGCTGCTGAATGCAGTGTGGTGTAGTAAGTACCATGGGGCTGCTGAATGCAGTGTGTTGTAGTAAGTACCATGGGGCTGCTGAATGCAGTGTGTTGTAGTAAGTACCATGGGGCTGCTGAATGCAGTGTGTTGAGTAATAATGGAGTAGTAAGTACCATGGGGCTGCTGAATGCAGCATGTTGTAGTAAGTACCATGGGGCTGCTGAATGCAGTGTGTTGTAGTAAGTACCATGGGGCTGCTGAATGCAGTGTGTTGTAGTAATAATGGAGTAGTAAGGACCATGGGGCTGCTGAATGCAGTGTGTTGTAGTAATAATGGAGTAGTAAGGACCATTGGGGCTGCTGAATGCAGTGTGTTGTAGTATGTACCATGGGGCTGCTGAATGCAGTGTGTTGTAGTAAGTACCATGGGGCTGCTGAATGCAGTGTGTTGTAGTAAGTACCATGGGGCTGCTGAATGCAGTGTGTTGAGTAATAATGGAGTAGTAAGTACCATGGGGCTGCTGAATGCAGTGTGTTGTAGTAAGTACCATGGGGCTGCTGAATGCAGTGTGTTGTAGTAAGTACCATGGGGCTGCTGAATGCAGTGTGTTGTAGTGAGTACCATGGGGCTGCTGAATGCAGTGTGTTGTAGTAAGTACCATGGGGCTGCTGAATGCAGTGTGTTGTAGTAAGTACCATGGGGCTGCTGAATGCAGTGTGTTGTAGTAAGTACCATGGGGCTGCTGAATGCAGTGTGTTTGGACAGGATGCTGGCCCTCTTGGCTTCGGCCCGGCTGCCAGTCCTGCGGTGGGACTTGGTGCTCTGGGAGCGCAGCACCACCTTGGCAGCACTCTGGTTGCTGGTGACGCTGTCCCGTCTGGGCAAGGTGCCACTGTGGGACGTACAGTCCTCCTCCTCTGAGTCCACCAGGTCCTGGTACATGGCCAGACGCCTCGCTGGGGAGGACAGAAAACACAGAATATTATAATACAAAGCTGCTACTAGAATCCAAACTTCCTCAATCCTAGATAAACAACAACAGTGTGATCTAGCAGACTGCAGTGTGAGATGGGTTATATTCATTAGGTCACGCAACGTAACACGTTTACATTTTTTTTGCAGTTAGTCCCACCCTGTTTCATTCTGTTTAGTGTCTAATGAATACACCCCAGGCCTCCCTCAATGTTCACGTCGTGGGAGTACTATCTTCTAACCCTACAGTACTATCTCACCGTAACCCTGCAGTACAATCTTCTAACCCTACAGTCTCACCGTAACCCTACAGTACTATCTTCTAACCCTACAGTACTATCTCACCGTAACCCTGCAGTACAATCTTCTAACCCTACAGTCTCACCGTAACCCTACAGTACTATCTTCTAACCCTACAGTACGGTCTCACCGTAACCCTGCAGTACAATCTTCTAACCCTACAGTCTCACCGTAACCCTACAGTACGGTCTCACCGTAACCTTACAGTACTATCTTCTAACCCTACAGTACCGTCTCACCGTAACCCTACAGTACAGTCTCACCGTAACCCTACAGTACTATCTTCTAACCCTACAGTCTCACCGTAACCCTACAGTACAGTCTCACCGTAACCCTGCAGTACTATCTTCTAACCGTAACCCTACAGTACTATCTTCTAACCCTACAGTCTCACCGTAACCCTACAGTACGGTCTCACCGTAACCTTACAGTACTATCTTCTAACCCTACAGTACCGTCTCACCGTAACCCTACAGTACAGTCTCACCGTAACCCTACAGTACTATCTTCTAACCCTACAGTACAGTCTCACCGTAACCCTACAGTACTATCTCACCGTAACCCTAGAGTACTATCTTCTAACCGTAACCCTACAGTACTATCTTCTAACCCTACAGTACTATCTCACCGTAACCCTGCAGTACTATCTTCTAACCCTACAGTCTCACCGTAACCCTACAGTACGGTCTCACCGTAACCTTACAGTACTATCTTCTAACCCTACAGTACCGTCTCACCGTAACCCTACAGTACAGTCTCACCGTAACCCTACAGTACTATCTTCTAACCCTACAGTACAGTCTCACCGTAACCCTACAGTACTATCTTACCGTAACCCTACAGTACTATCTTCTAACCGTAACCCTACAGTACTATCTTCTAACCCTACAGTACGGTCTCACCGTAACCTTACAGTACTATCTCACCGTAACCCTACAGTACTATCTTCTAACCGTAACCCTACAGTACTATGTTCTAACCCTACAGTACTATCTTCTAACCCTACAGTACCGTCTCACCGTAACCCTACAGTACTATCTTCTAACCCTACAGTACGGTCTCACCGTAACCCTACAGTACTATATTCTAACCCTACAGTACGGTCTCACCGTAACCTTACAGTACTATCTTCTAACCCTACAGTACCATCTCACCGTAACCCTACAGTACAGTCTCACCGTAACCCTACAGTACTATCTTCTAACCCTGCAGTACTATCTTCTAACCCTACAGTACCATCTCACCGTAACCCTACAGTACAGTCTCACCGTAACCCTACAGTACAGTCTCACCGTAACCCTACAGTACAGTCTCACCGTAACCCTACAGTACAGTCTCACCGTAACCCTACAGTACTATCTTCTAACCCTGCAGTACTATCTTCTAACCCTACTGTGTCACCGTAACCCTACAGTACTATCTCACCGTAACCCTACAGTACTATCTTCTAACCGTAACCCTACAGTACTATGTTCTAACCCTACAGTACTATCTTCTAACCCTACAGTAGTCTCACCGTAACCCTATAGTACTATCTTCTAACCCTACAGTACGGTCTAACCGTAACCCTACAGTACTATCTTCTAACCCTACAGTACAGTCTCACCGTAACCCTACAGTACTATCTTCTAACCCTACAGTACTATCTTCTAACCCTACAGTACTATCTTCTAACCCTACAGTACTATCTTCTAACCCTACAGTACTATATTTTAACCCTACAGTACGGTCTCACCGTAACCCTACAGTACGGTCTCACCGTAACCCTACAGTACGGTCTCACCGTAACCCTACAGTACGGTCTCACCGTAACCCTACAGTACTGTCTCACCTTAACCCTACAGTACTATCTTCTAACCCTACAGTACGGTCTCACCGTAACCCTACAGTACTATATTCTAACCCTACAGTACGGTCTCACCGTAACCCTACAGTACTATCTTCTAACCCTACAGTACTATCTTCTAACCCTACAGTCCGGTCTCACAGTAACCCTACAGTCCGGTCTCACCGTAACCCTACAGTCCGGTCTCACCGTAACCCTACAGTACAGTCTCACCGTAACCCTACAGTACAGTCTCACCGTAACCCTACAGTACAGTCTCACCGTAACCCTACAGTACAGTCTCACCGTAACCCTACAGTACAGTCTCACCGTAACCCTACAGTACAGTCTCACAGTAACCCTACGGTACAGTCTCACCGTAACCCTACAGTACAGTCTCACCGTAACCCTACGGTCTCACCGTAACCCTACAGTCTCACCGTAACCCTACAGTCTCACCGTAACCCTACAGTCTCACCGTAACCCTACAGTCTCACCGTAACCCTACAGTCTCACCGTAACCCCACAGTCTCACCGTAACCCCACAGTCTCACCGTAACCCCACAGTCTCACCGTAACCCCACAGTCTCACCGTAACCCTACAGTCTCACCGTAACCCTACAGTCTCACCGTAACCCTACAGTATGGTCTCACCGTTGGCATCATGACTATACTCCACCCCGGCCACCGTACATCTCCTGAACACCATCTTGTTCTCTGTGAGTGTTCCGGTCTTGTCAGAGAAGATGTACTGCATCTGCCCAAGGTCTTCGGTGATGTTCAGAGCTCTACACTGCAGATGAGAGTCAGTCTCCTCATCGTACAGGTCTTGGTCCTGATGGATGAAATACACCTGACAGATCTTCACAATCTCTATGGACACGAACAGCGAGACGGGGATCAGGACCTAAAGACGGAAGAGATTCTGTTACCGACAAAGACGTCTTTTGGAGGGAGACAACAACAAGAGCAGGAAACCCAACACAGTCATGTATAGCTCTGACAGGACAGATTACAGAGTCTGAGAATGTGTTCCAAATGGAACCCTATTCCCTACATAGTGCACTACTTAGGACCAGAGCCCTATTCCCTACATAGTGCACTACTTTAGACCAGAGCCCTGTTCCCTACATAATGCACTACTTAGGACCAGCGCCCTATTCCCTACATAGTGCTCTACTTAGGACCAGCGCCCTATTCCCTACATAGTGCTCTACTTAGGACCAGCGCCCTATTCCCTACATAGTGCTCTACTTAGGACCAGCGCCCTATTCCCTACATAGTGCTCTACTTAGGACCAGCGCCCTATTCCCTACATAGTGCTCTACTTAGGACCAGCACCCTATTCCCTACATAGTGCTCTACTTAGGACCAGCGCCCTATTCCCTACATAGTGCTCTACTTAGGACCAGCACCCTATTCCCTACATAGTGCTCTACTTAAGACCAGCACTCGATGGATCATTTGGGCAACATCCTGTGTCTTTGGTGGAAACATTGTAAAAATCATTGTGGTGACTTGTAACTGACAGGGATGTGAAGGGAGACATCTACGTTGGAAGAAAAAGTATGTGAACCATTTGGAAGAACCTGGATTTCTGCTGAAATTTGACATAAAATGTGATCTGACCATCTAAGTCACAACAGACACACAGTGTGCTTAAATTAATAACACACAAATTGTATTTCTCGTCTATATTGAATACATAATTTAAACATTCACAGTGTAGGTTGGGAAAAGTATGTGAACCCCCCTAGGCTAATGACTTCTCCAAAAGCTAATTGGAGTCAGGAGTCCGCTAACCTGGAGTCCAATCATTGAGACGAGATTGGAGATGTTGGTTAGAGCTGACCTGCCCCATACCAAACACTCACAAAATTTGAGTTGGCTATTCACAAGAAGCACTGCCTGATGTGAGCCATCCATCGAACAAAAAGAGATCTAAGATTAAGAAGGAGGGTCAACCAGTTAATAAATCCAAGGGTTCACATACTTCTCCCACCCTGCACTGTGAATGTTTACACGGTGTGTTCAGTAAAGACATGAACATATAATTGTTGGTGTGTTATTAGCTTAAGCACACTGTGTTTGTCTATTGTTCTGACCTAGATGAAGATCAGATCAAATGTTAAGACCAATTTCAGCAGAAATCCAGGTGATTCCAAAGGGTTCACATACCTTTTCTTGCCGCTGTATCTGATCAACACATTTAGGAACAGGAGAGAAAATACCACAGATTCCATTTCACACAAAAACAGAGCTTTGTGGGAGACTAAGCTTGAGGTGGCTTGTGACTGACAAGGTTGTAGACGGAGACATTTACGTGACTAACACCTTAAGACATAGACAACATCGTCATATGTAACTCCGATAGAAGACGTACATTTATCTGGAGACATTTATTGAACTTTGTGCTGCTGGTACATGGGGACATTAAGGGTTCTACCATACTAAGGGGACATTAAGGGTTCTACCACACTAAGCGGGCATTAAGGGTTCTACCATACTAAGGGGACATTAAGGGTTCTACCACACTAAGGGGGCATTAAGGGTTCTACCATACTAAGGGGGCATTAAGGGTTCTACCATACTAAGGGGACATTAAGGGTTCTACCATACTAAGGGGACATTAAGGGTTCTACCATACTAAGGGGGCATTAAGGGTTCTACCATACTAAGGGGACATTAAGGGTTCTACCATACTAAGGGGACACAGTTTATAGGTAGAAACTGAGCTGCACTTTGTTGGCGTCCCCTCCCACTCTCTACACCCTCAGTTGCAGAGGCGTCCCTCTGGCCGGCGCTTCAGAATGCCCGTGGCCAAGAAGAAACATTCACTGTAGCCAGAATTTTTAGCACCCTAACAACCGCTCATTCGGATTACAAATGCAATATATATTTACGCATAGATGTCTTTCTCTGTAGTCTCTGTTGAAACCACTCAATCCGTCTATGGGGAGTAGTTTGGTGTAATTCTCTGTTGTCCACCAGGGGTCACAGTGTCCTTAGTTATAGGCTTTTTTGTCTTGGAGTGTTCTTAGATTGGATACTTCAGGTGTACCACACGGTGGTGAGGGGGAAATGATCTACACTCTCGTCTTTGGTTGAATGTCCTAGACTACTGTACATACCCAGTTGCAGACTGAATGTTTGGTCTAGTGTCTTTACCTTCTTCAATCGTCGAGAGTTTCAGAGGGTCTTAGCCACCACGCTGTCTGATCTTGTAGTTTTGACCATTTCAGCGTGTGGACCACATCCTCACGTTCTCTGGTCTCAATGGTTGATTATTCAGGGTACAGCTAACACTACTTTACATGCCGGCATGTTTTGGTCTAATGTAAATGTCGTTAGCGAGTCCTTTTAAGCACTCTGGTCGGAAAGGCGGTTCCATCATGTTGACATGAACTCTGAGCTCACGTTGGCGTCGCTACTGACTGGGCACAAGTTTCCATGTAACACAATTCTCATTTAGAAGGCTAAGAGTGGCTACTTTGAAGAATCTCAAATATATTTTGATTTGTTGAACAATGTTTTTTGGTTACTACATGATTCCATATGTGTTATTTCATAGTTTTGATGTCTTCACTATTATTCTACAATGTAGAAAATAGTAAAAATAAAGAAAAACCCTTGAGTGGGTGTGTCCAAACTGTTGACTGCTACTGTATGACCTTCTCTATCTAATGCAGTTGGAACAGTGGTCGGTTGTGAGTGAATACATCAATGTCCTCTATGTTGTTCGTTTATACGATGGGACTGAATTTAAATGTGGATGGGATCCTTTTAATGGAAGGTGATGCAAAAGGATAAATGTCCAACCTGGATGGACAATAAAGTTCTATTCTATCCCTAACCTACTGCCAAATGTATGATCATACTAGAGAGACATATTTCCCTCAGATTACCCAGACCCACTCAGACCTTAGAAAACAAATCCAATTTTGATAAACTCCCATATTTATTGGGTGAATCACAGCAGCAAGATGTGGCCGAATACTTTCGCAAGGCATTGTAATTAACAAACTAGAATGCTATTTGTCCCTAAACAGAGAGTACACAGTGGTAGAATACCTGACCAATGTGACTGACCCAAACTTAAGGAAAGCTTTGACTACATACAGGCTGCCGTAGGCAGACATGGCTCTCAAGAGAAGACAGGAAATGTACTCACTGCCCACAAAATGAGGTGGAAACTGAGCTGCACTTCCTAACCTCCTGTCCAATGTATGACCATATTAGAGACACATATTTCCCTTAGATTACACAGACCCACAAAGAATTTGAAAACAAACACGATTTTGATAAACTCCCATATCTACTGGGTGAAATACCACAGTGTGACATCACAGCAGCAAGATTTGTGACCTGTTGCCACAAGAAAAGGTCAACCAGTGAAGAACAAACACCATTGTAAATACAACCTATATTTATGTTTATTTATTTTCCCTTTTGTACTTTAACTATTTGTACATCGTTACAACACTGTATATAGACATAATATGACATTTGAAATGACTCTATTCTTTTAAAACTTTTGTGAGTGCAATGTTTACTGTTAATTTCCAAATAGTTTATTTCCCTTTTGTTTGTCTAATTCACTTGCTTTGGCAATGTAAATATACACCGAGTACACCAGACATTAGGAACACCTTCCTAATATTTAGTTGCACCCTCCAACCTCCCTTTGCCGTCAGAACAGTCTCAATTTGACAGGGCATGGACTTCGGAAGGCGTCGAAAGCGCTCCACATGGATGCTGGTCCATGTCGACTCCAATGCTTACCACAATTGTGTCAAGTTGGCTGGTTGTCCTTTGGGTGGTGGACCATTCTTGATACAGACAGGAGACTGTTGAGTGTGAAAAACCAAGTAGCGTTGCAGTTCTTGACACAAACCGGTGCGCCTGGCACCTACTACCATACCCTGTTCAAAGAGATGTCAGACATCTTTTGTCTTGCCCATTCACCCTCGGGGGCGGCACGGTAGCCTAGTGGTTAGAGCGTTGGACTAGTAACCGGAAGGTTGCAAGTTCAAATCCCCGAGCTGACAAGGTACAAATCTGTCGTTCTGCCCCTGAACAGGCAGTTAACCCACTGTTCCCAGGCCGTCATTGAAAATAAGAATTTGTTCTTAACTGACTTGCCTGGTTAAACAAAGGTAAAATAAAAAATAAAAAAAATAAAATGGCACACACACAATCCGTGTGTAATTGTCTCAAAGCTTAAAAATCCTTCTTAAACCTGTCTCCTCCCCTTCATCTACACTGATTGAAGTGGATTTAACAAGTGACATCAATAAGGGAGCATAGCTTTCACCTGGATTCACCTGGTCAGTCTGTCATGGAAAGAGCAGGTATTGGCCCGACCAACCAGTGCTCCCTCACATTGGCTAACCGGGCTATCTGCATTGTGTCCCACCCACCACCCCCTCTTTACGCTACTGCTACTCTCTGTTCATCATATATGCATAGTCACTTTAACCATATCTACATGTACATACTACCTCAATCAGCCTGACTAACCGATGTCTGTATATAGCCTCGCTACTGCATATAGCCTCTCTAATGTATATAGCCTCTCTACTGTATATAGCCTCTCTACTGTATATAGCCTCTCTACTGTATATAGCCTCTCTACTGTATATAGTCTCTACTGTATATAGCCTCTCTACTGTATATAGTCTCTCTACTGTATGTAGCCTCTCTACTGTATATAGCCTCTCTACTGTATATAGCCTCTCTACTGTATATAGCCTCTCTACTGTATATAGTCTCTACTGTATATAGCCTCTCTACTGTATATAGTCTCTCTACTGTATGTAGCCTCTCTACTGTATATAGCCTCTCTACTGTATATAGCCTCTCTACTGTATATAGCCTCTCTACTGTATATAGCCTCTCTACTGTATATAGCCTCTCTACTGTATATAGCCTCTCTACTGTATATAGCCTCTCTTTTTACTGTTGTTTTATTTCTTTACCTACCTATTGTTCACCTAATACCTTTTTTGCACTATTGGTTAGAGCCTGTAAGGAAGCGTTTCACTGTAAGGTCTACAGCTGTTGTATTCAGCATTTCACTGTAAGGTCTACTACACCTGTTGTATTCAGCATTTCACTGTAAGGTCTACTACACCTGTTGTAGTCAGCATTTCACTGTAAGGTCTACTACACCTGTTGTATTCAGCATTTCACTGTAAGGTCTACTACACCTGTTGTAGTCAGCATTTCACTGTAAGGTCTACTACACCTGTTGTATTCAGCATTTCACTGTAAGGTCTACTACACCTGTTGTAGTCAGCATTTCACTGTAAGGTCTACTACACCTGTTGTATTCAGCATTTCACTGTGAGGTCTACTACACCTGTTGTATTCAGCATTTCACTGTAAGGTCTACTACACCTGTTGTATTCAGCATTTCACTGTAAGGTCTACTACACCTGTTGTATTCAGCATTTCACTGTAAGGTCTACTACACCTGTTGTAGTCAGCATTTCACTGTAAGGTCTACTACACCTGTTGTATTCAGCATTTCACTGTAAGGTCTACTACACCTGTTGTATTCAGCATTTCACTGTAAGGTCTACTACACCTGTTGTATTCAGCATTTCACTGTGAGGTCTACTACACCTGTTGTATTCAGCATTTCACTGTAAGGTCTACTACACCTGTTGTATTCAGCATTTCACTGTGAGGTCTACTACACCTGTTGTATTCAGCATTTCACTGTGAGGTCTACTACACCTGTTGTATTCAGCATTTCACTGTGAGGTCTACTACACCTGTTGTATTCAGCATTTCACTGTGAGGTCTACTACACCTGTTGTATTCAGCATTTCACTGTAAGGTCTACTACACCTGTTGTATTCAGCATTTCACTGTAAGGTCTACTACACCTGTTATATTCAGCGCACGTGACAAATAAACATTGATTTGATTTATTCTTAATGTGTTGTACACTCAGTGTATGTTTTCCATGCCAATTAAAGCCCATTGGTCGAGAGGGAGTGAGAGCAAATTGAATAGAATAGAGAGGGCGTACCTGAAAGACGATGATCATGGTGAGGAAGAGATAGACGGCAGACAGGACAGGTGACAGCTCGGCTCCTTCAGGACTAAGGACATCAAACACGGGTCTCTTATCGCCGTACTGATACATCCACAAGCCATGACCTAACACAACAAGGTCAAAGGTCATTATAGACTAACTACATCCACAACCCTGGAGAATCAACAGGTCAATTAGGTCAAATCAATTAAATCAAATTCAGGTCAGGTCATGACAGCTAGAAAAGATGTGGCCTTGTTACAGGCTGTTATGTATATATTCTACGTCCATGTTTGTGGCCTTGTTACAGGCTGTTATGTATATATTCTACATCCATGTTTGTGGCCTTGTTACAGGCTGTTATGTATATATTCTACATCCATGTTTGTGGCCTTGTTACAGGCTGTTATGTATATATTCTACATCCATGTTTGTGGCCTTGTTACAGGCTGTTATGTATATATTCTACATCCATGTTTGTGGCCTTGTTACAGGCTGTTATGTATATATCCTACATCCATGTTTGTGGCCTTGTTACAGGCTGTTATGTATATATTCTATGTCCATGTTTGTGGCCTTGTTACAGGCTGTTATGTATATATTCTACATCCATGTTTGTTGATTGAGTTTAAACACTGTTTCCCATGCTTGTTCAATGAACCATAAACAATTAATGAACATACACCTGTGGAACGGTCGTTAAGACACTAACAGCTTACAGACGGTAGGCAATTAGGGTCACAGTTATGAAAACTTAGGACACTAAAGAGGCCTTTCTACTGACTCTGAAAAACACCAAAAGAAAGATGCCCAGGGTCCCTGCTCATCTGTGTTAACATGCCTTAGGCATGCTGCAAGGAGGCATGAGGACTGCAGATGTGGCCAGGGCAATAAACTGCAATGTCCGTACTGTGAGACGCATAAGACAGCGCTACAGGGAGACAGGACGGACAGCAGATCGTCCTTGCAGCGGCAGACCACGTGTAACAACACCTGCACAGGGTCAGTACATCCAAACATCACACCTGCGGGACAGGTACAGGATGGCACCAACAACTGCCCGAGTTACACCAGGAATGCACAATCCCTCCATCAGTGCTCAGACTGTCCACAATACGCGGAGAGAGGCTGGACTGAGGGCTTGTAGGCCTGCTGTAAGGCAGGTATTTATCAGACATCATCGGCATCAATGTCGCCTATCAGTGCTCAGACTGAGAGAGGCTGGACTGTGGGCTTGTAGGCCTGTTGTAAGGCAGGTCCTCACCAGACATCACCAGCATCAACGTCGCCTATCAGTGCTCAGACTGAGAGAGGCTGGACTGAGGGCTTGTAGGCCTGTTGTAAGGCAGGTCCTCACCAGACATCACCAGCATCAACGTCGCCTATCAGTGCTCAGACTGAGAGAGGCTGGACTGTGGGCTTGTAGGCCTGTTGTAAGGCAGGTCCTCACCAGACATCACCAGCATCAACGTCGCCTATCAGTGCTCAGACTGAGAGAGGCTGGACTGTGGGCTTGTAGGCCTGTTGTAAGGCAGGTCCTCACCAGACATCACCGGCAACAACGTCGCCTATCAGTGCTCAGACTGAGAGAGGCTGGACTGAGGGCTTGTAGGCCTGTTGTAAGGCAGGTCCTCACCAGACATCACCGGCAACAACGTCGCCTATCAGTGCTCAGACTGTCCTCAATAGGCTGAGAGAGGCTGGACTGAGGGCTTGTAGGCATGTTGTAAGGCAGGTCCTCACCAGACATCACCGGCAACAACGTCGCCTATCAGTGCTCAGACTGAGAGAGGCTGGACTGAGGGCTTGTAGGCATGTTGTAAGGCAGGTCCTCACCAGACATCACCGGCAACAACGTCGCATATGGGCACAAACCCACCATCGCTGGACCAGACAGGACTGGCAAAAAGTGCTCTTCACTGACGAGTCGCGGTTTTGTCTCACCAGGAGTGATGGTCGGATAGGCGTTTATCGTCGAAGGAATGAGCGTTACACCGAGGCCTGTACTCTGGAGCGGGATCAATTTGGAGGTGGAGGGTCCGTCATGGTCTGGGGCGGTGTGTCACAGCATCATCGGACTGAGCTTGTTGTCATTGCAGGAAATCTCAAAGGTGTGTGTTACAGGGAAGAAATCCTCCCTCATGTGGTACACTTCCTGCAGGCTCATGTTACTTTTGATTTTGACCCCCCCATTGTTCAGGGACAAAATCAATCACTTGCTCAGTTTAGGTCTCAGTTATTTGAAAGTCAGTTAAGAACATTGTTATTTTCAATGACGGCCTAGAAACAGTGTGTCAACTGCCTTGTTCAGGGGCAGAACGTCAGATTTGAACCTTGTCTGCTCGGGGATTTGAACTTGCAACCTTTTGGTTCCTAGCCCAACGCTCTAACCACTGCCGCTGTTGTACCCTGCCGCTGTTGTTGAATCTTGTTATGTTCATGGAAATATTTACACGTGTTAAGTTTGCTGAAAATAAACGCAGTTGACAGTGAGAGGACGTTTCTTTTTTTTGTTTGTATGTTGGAACTCTTTCAAAAACAGGAGTCCGTTTTGTAGAGGACATCCTCTACGTGCCAATAGATTTCCACAGGACTGTCTGACTTAAACCCCTTCAGCTCTTTGGGGAACGTAGTTTACCTCACAGCGGTACTATATTGCGATACGTACCGATAGCAGAGAGCAGGCACATGACCAATAGGATGATGACGCACCAGCCCACGTCCACGTTCATCTGTTTCTCCAGTTTACTGCGTTTGTAGCGAGGGCCGTTGTTGTTCAGCATGGCTTTAGTCTCATGACCTACAACACAACTGGCTGTTAACATACAGTTCATACAGGACAGGGCCAGAATCCACAAAGCAGCTCAGAGTAGGTGCTGGTCTCAGATCAGTTTTCCTTCTAGATCATAATGAATAGGATTATATGGACAGATCTTAGATCAGTTTTTCTTCTAGATCATAATGAATAGGATTATATGGACAGATCTTAGATCAGTTTTCCTTCTAGAGCATAATCAATAGGATTATATGGACAGATCTTAGATCAGTTTTCCTTCTAGATCATAATGAATAGGATTATAGGGACAGATCTCAGATCAGCACTCCGCCTCAGACACTATGGATATGGAGCCAGACAGGGTGCGAAACAGAGGCTCCTCCTCTCCTTGCTCGCTTCTAAACCCCATTGGAGGAGATGATCGGTCAAGGTCGCGCCTCTCAAACCTTTTCCTCCAATGCGTTTTGAGAAGGAGGTGAGAGGATGAGAGGAACTGAGGAAAGACTCATTTGAGAGAGAGCCAGGGTGTATATCGGGCTGCCTTACCTCCTTGACCGTGTCCTCCAATGCATTGTGATTGGGAGGTAAGGAGGTAAGGAGAAAGGAAAGAGCCGGGGTGTTTACCTGCGTAGATGACGATCCCCACACACTCCTCTGTATTGCGGATGGTACAGCCCCTCAGCAGCAAGTTGTCTTTGTACAGGCCAACTCTCCTTCCACTGCGATGGGTACTGTTCACAGACAAGATACAGAGCATTCAATATCCCTGGATGACTAGGAGACACTAAATGTACATATGATCAATTCCTCTAGAATAATCTGCATATTATAAAAAAGACCTTTGACTGCAAAGGTCCCATCAACACGTAACATTCCTCTGAACTCAGACCACCTGTGTGTGTGTTGCACTGAACAGCTCGATAGATCTTCATGCTGCAATGCATTGTGGTCTTTCCTTAGAAGGCACTTAACACTGTAGAGGCTGTAGTAGTCAGTAACACTCTATAGAGGCTGTAGTAGTCAGTAACACTATAGAGGCTGAAGTAGTCAGTAACACTGTAGAGGCTGTAGTAGTCAGTAACACTCTATAGAGGCTGTAGTAGTCAGTAACACTATAGAGGCTGTAGTAGTCAGTAACACTCTATAGAGGCTGTAGTAGTCAGTAACACTATAGAGGCTGTAGTAGTCAGTAACACTGTAGAGGCTGTAGTAGTCAGTAACACTATAGAGGCTGAAGTAGTCAGTAACACTGTAGAGGCTGTAGTAGTCAGTAACACTCTATAGAGGCTGTAGTAGTCAGTAACACTATAGAGGCTGTAGTAGTCAGTAACACTCTATAGAGGCTGTAGTAGTCAGTAACACTATAGAAGCTGTAGTAGTCAGTAACACTATAGAGGCTGAAGTAGTCAGTAACACTGTAGAGGCTGTAGTAGTCAGTAACACTGTTCTCTACAGTAACTCTATAGAGGCTGTAGTAGTCTATCACTATAGAGGCTGTAGTAGTCAGTAACACTGTTCTCTACAGTAACTCTATAGAAGCTGTATTAGTCAATAACACTGTAGAGCCTGTAGTAGTCAGTAACACTATAGAAGCTGTAGTAGTCAGTAACACTGTAGAGACTGTCGTAGTCAGTAACACTATAGAGGCTGTAATAGTCAGTAACACTGTAGAGACTGTCGTAGTCAGTAACACTATAGAGGCTGTAGTAGTCAGTAACACTGTTCTCTACAGTAACTCTATAGAGGCTGTAGTAGTCTATCACTATAGAGGCTGTAGTAGTAAGTAACACTATAGAAGCTGTAGTATTCAGTAACACTATAGAGGCTGTAGTAGTCAGTAACACTATAGAGGCTGTAGTAGTCAGTAACACTATAGAGGCTGTAGTAGTCAGTAACACTATAGAGGCTGTAGTAGTCAGTAACACTATAGAGGCTGTAGTAGTCAGTAACACTATAGAGGCTGTAGTAGTCAGTAACACTATAGAGGCTGTAGTAGTCAGTAACACTGTTCTCTACAGTAACTCTATAGAGGCTGTAGTAGTGGTGGTAGTAATGGTAGTGGTAATGGTGGCAATGGAAATAGTAATGGTAGTAATGGAAGTAATGGTGGTAATGTTAGTGGTAGTAGTAATGGAAGTAATGGTGGTGGTAATGGTAGTAGTAATGGTAGTAATGGTGGTGGTAATGGTAGTGGTGGTGATGGCAATGTAGTATTAATGGTAGTAGTGGTGGTGGTGATAGTGGTGGTAGTGATAGTGATAGTGGTGGTAGTGGTAGTAAGATAGTAGTGGTGGTAGTGATAGTGGTGGTGGTGATGGTGGTGATAGTGATAGTGGTGATAGAGGTGGTGATGGTAGTGTTGGTGGTAGTGATCGTGGTGATAGTGGTGGTGGTAGTGATAGTGATAGTGGTGGTGATAGTGGTGATAGTGATAGTGGTGGTGATGTTAGTGGTGGTGGTAGTGATAGTGGTGATAATGGTGGTGGTAGTGATAGTGATGGTGGTAGTGATAGTGGTGATAGTGATAGTGGTGGTGATAGTGATAGCGGTGGTGATAGTGATAGTGGTGGTGATAGTAATAGCGGTGGTGATAGTGATAGTGGTGGTGATAGTAATAGCGGTGGTGATAGTGATAGTGATGGTGATAGTGATAGTGGTGGTAGTGATAGTGGTGGTGATAATGATAGTGGTGATAGTGATAGTGGTGATAGTGATAGTGGTGGTAGGGGTGGTAGTGGTAGGGGTGGTGGTGGTGGTAGTGATAGTGGTAGTGGTGATAGTGATGATAGTGATAGTGGTGGTGATGATAGTGATAGTGGTGGTGATGATAGTGAGAGTGGTGGTGATGATAGTGATAGTGGTGGTGATAGTGATAGTGGTGGTGTTGATAGTGATAGTGGTGGTGGTGATAATGATAGTGGTGGTGTTGATAGTGATAGTGGTGGTGGTGGTGATAGTAATAGTGGTGATGGTAGTGATAGTGGTAGTGATAGTGGTAGTAGTGATAGTGGTGGTGGTAGTTGTGGTAGTGATAGTGGTGGTAGTGATAGTGGTGGTAGGGGTAGGGGTGGTGGTGGTGGTAGTGGTGGTAGTGGTAGTGATAGTGGTAGTGGTGATAGTGGTGGTAGTGATAGTGGTGGTGATGATAGTGATAGTAGTGGTGATAGTGGTGGTGGTGATAGTGATAGTGGTGGTGGTGATAGTGATGGTGGTAGTGATAGTGAAGGTGGTAGTGATAGTGAAGGTGGTAGTGATAGTGGTGGTGATAGTGATAGCGGTGGTGATAGTGATAGCTGTGGTGATAGTGATAGCGGTGGTGATAGTGATAGCGGTGGTGATAGTGATAGTGGTGGTGATAGTGATAGTGGTGATAGTGGTAGGGGTGGTAGTGGTAGGGGTGGTGGTGGTGGTGGTAGTGGTGGTAGTGATAGTGGTAGTGGTGATAGTGATGATAGTGATAGTGGTGGTGATGATAGTGATAGTGGTGATAGTGGTGGTGATAGTGATAGTGGTGGTGTTGATAGTGATAGTGGTGGTAGTGGTGGTGGTGATAGTAATAGTGGTGATGGTAGTGGTGGTAGTGATAGTGGTAGTAGTGATAGTGGTGGTGGTATTTGTGGTAGTGATAGTGGTGGTAGTGATAGTGGTGGTAGGGGTGGTAGTGGTAGGGGTGGTGGTGGTGGTAGTGGTAGGGGTGGTAATGATAGTGGTAGTGGTGATAGTGGTGGTGATAGTGGTAGTGGTGGTGATAGTGGTGGTGGTAGTGATAGTGATGGTGGTAGTGATAGTGGTGATAGTGATAGTGGTGGTGATAGTGATAGCGGTGGTGATAGTGATAGCTGTGGTGATAGTGATAGCGGTGGCGATAGTGATAGCGGTGGTGATAGTGATAGCGGTGGTGATAGTGATAGAGGTGGTGATAGTGATAGCGGTGGTGATAGTGATAGTGGTGGTGATAGTGATGATAGTGATAGTGGTGATAGTGGTAGGGGTGGTAGTGGTAGGGGTGGTGGTAGTGGTGGTAGTGATAGTGGTAGTGGTGATAGTGATAGTGGTGGTGATGATAGTGATAGTGGTGATAGTGGTGGTGATAGTGATAGTGGTGGTGTTGATAGTGATAGTGGTGGTGTTGATAGTGATAGTGGTGGTGTTGATAGTGATAGTGGTGGTGTTGATAATGATAGTGGTGGTAGTGGTGGTGGTGATAGTAATAGTGGTGGTAGGGGTGGTAGTGGTAGTGGTAGTAGTGATAGTGGTGGTGGTAGTTGTGGTAGTGATAGTGGTGGTAGTGATAGTGGTGGTAGGGGTGGTAGTGGTAGGGGTGGTGGTGGTGGTAGTGGTAGGGGTGGTAGTGATAGTGGTAGTGGTGATAGTGGTGGTAGTGATAGTGGTGGTAGTGATAGTGGTGGTGATGATAGTGATAGTGATAGTGGTGGTGGTGATAGTGATAGTGGTGGTGGTGATAGTGATGGTGGTGATAGTGATGGTGGTGGTGATAGTGGTGGTGGTGGTGATAGTGATAGTGATGTTGGTGATAGTGATGGTGGTGGTGATAGTGATAGTGATGGTGGCGATAGTGATGGTGGTGATAGTGATGGTGATGATAGTGGTAGTAGTGGTGGTGGTGGTGATGATAGTGGTAGTAGTGGTGGTGGTGGTGATGATAGTGGTAGTAGTGGTGGTGGTGGTGATAGTGGTGGTGATAGTGATAGTGGTGGTGGCGAAAGTGATAGTGGTGGTGATGATAGTGATAGTGGTGGTGGTGATAGTGATAGTGGTGGTGGTGGTAGTGATAGTGGTGGTGGTGGTAGTGATAGTGGTGGTGGTGATAGTGGTGATAGTGATAGTGGTGGTAATGATAGTGGTAGTTGTGGTAGTGGTGGTGATAGTAATAGTGGTGATGGTAGTAGTGATAGTGTTAGTAGTGATAGTGGTGGTGGTAGTGGTGGGGGTGGTAGTGATAGTGGTGGTGGTGGTGGTAGTGATAGTGGTGGTAGTAATAGTGATGGTGGTAGTGGTGGTAGTGGTGGTAGTGATAGTGGTGGTAGTGGTGGTAGTGATAGTGGTGATAGTGGTAGGGGTGGTGGTGGTGATAGTGATAGTGGTGGTGATGATAGTGGTAGTGGTGGTGGTGGTAGTGGTGGTAGTGATAGTGGTGGGAGTGGTAGTGATAGTGGTGGTGGTGGTGGTAGTGATAGTGGTGGTAGTGATAGTGGTGGGAGTGGTAGTGATAGTGGTGGTGGTGGTAGTGATAGTGGTGGTAGTGGTAGGGGTGGTAGTAATAGTGGTGGTGGTAGTGGTGGTAGTGATAGTGGTGATAGTGGTGGTGGCGATAGTGATTGTGGTGGTGGTGGTGGTGATAGTGGTGATAGTGATAGTGATAGTGGTGATAGTGATAGTGATGGTGGTGATAGTGATGGTGGTGATAGTGGTGGTGATGATAGTGGTAGTTGTGGTAGTGGTGGTGATAGTAATAGTGGTGATGGTAGTGGTGGTAGTGATAGTGGTAGTAGTGATAGTGGTGGTGGTAGTGGTGGGGGTGGTAGTGATAGTGGTGGTGGTGGTGGTAGTGATAGTGGTGGTAGTAATAGTGATGGTGGTAGTGGTGGTAGTGATAGTGGTGGTAGTGATAGTGGTGGTAGTGGTAGGGGTGGTGGTGGTAGTGGTAGTGGTGATAGTGGTAGGGGTGGTGGTGGTGATAGTGATAGTGGTGGTGATGATAGTGGTAGTGGTGGTAGTGGCGGTAGTGATAGTGGTAGTAGTGATAGTGGTGGTAGTGATAGTGGTGGGAGTGGTAGTGATAGTGGTGGTGGTGGTGGTAGTGATAGTGGTGGTAGTGATAGTGGTGGTAGTGGTAGGGGTGGTGGTAGCGGTGGTAGTGATAGTGGTGGTAGTGGTAGTAGTGGTAGTGGTAGTGGTGATAGTGGTGGTAGTGGTGGTGGTAGTGATAGTGGTGGTAGTGGTAGTGGTGTTGGTAGTGATAGTGGTGGTAGTGGTAGGGGTGGTAGTGATAGTGGTGGTGGTAGTGGTGGTGGTGGTAGTGGTGGTAGTGGTAGTGATAGTGGTGGTGGTAGTAGGGGTGGTAGTGATAGTGGTGGTGGTAGCGGTGGTAGTGATAGTGGTGGTGGTAGCGGTGGTAGTGATAGTAGTGGTGGTAGCGGTGGTAGTGATAGTAGTGGTAGTGGTGGTGGTAGTAGTGGTGGTGGTAGTAGTGGTGGTAGTAGTGGTAGTAATGGTAGTGGTTATGGTGGTAATGGTATTGGTAATGGTGGTAATGGTAGTGGTAATGGTGGTAATGGTAGTGGCACCCTATTGCCTATATAGTGCACAGGGTCTAAAGTAGTGCACTACTGTATATAGGGAATAGGGTGCCACTTGAGACATCGTGTGCGGGTCAGAAACATCCATTCCTCCAGTTAGTTTGATTCCAGTTCCTAATCAACTTTTACCCACCATCATCTCTGCACAATGCAGAAAGAGCAACTGGAACGGATAACCAGATGAAGTAGTTTTTATCCATATGATGTCCATATGATGTCTATCAATATTAAAATAACCTCTCTCTGTAATAAAAAGACAAGACACGATGAAGAAGAAGAGTAGGAGAAGAGTATAAGTTGAGTAGTATAAACGTAAGAGAATGAAGGCGTACTCACATGTAGCCACGGAACCTGGCCAGGTCATTGTTAGGCTTCTCACATTCTATGACGCTGTTGTATTTGGACGGGTCAAAATCACAATCCTGTAGAACAATACACATTTTACTTAGTAATTCTGTCCTTTATTAAAAACAACTAACCTCTGATATATGCACGTCTATTCATCAATAAACCACATCTCTTCTGTAGGTCATTTCATTTTCATTGATTTCTAAAAGGAATCCAAAATGTGTACAAGTGAGAGTGAAATCGAGGCAGAGTCGTCAGAACCAGAGAAAACATGCCTGTATTCACAGAGTCCTAGAGAAGGAGTGCTGATCTAGGATCAGGTACTCCCTGTCCATATAATCATATTTATTATGATCCCAGATAAAACTGATCCTGAATCAGCACTCATACTCAGACTGTGAATACAGCCCCTGGTCTCTCAGATGGTAAAGGTTATATAGGGTAGAAGAGGAATCGTCATGACCAAAGCATTCTTATCAAATCGGTGTGAGACCTGAGCAAACAATAAAGCTAGTGTCAGTGTACCGAGAAGCTTGTCAAAATGCTACGCTAGTCTGTGTGGAATGTTGGTTCACATGGACAGCATTATTAGGTTCTAGAATCTTCATGTCAGAGGTCGACTCTATGGTTACGTCTTAAAATGCCCAGTTTAGTCAAAAATGTGATTTGCCTGTGTCTTACTGTGAAAATGACAATGCCCTTGTTTAGTGTAAGAGCTGTTTGAAAGGACTACCTGAATTGTCAGCCTGTTTTGATTGGAGGGAGTTTTCGCTTGCCTGGTGACATCACCATGCGGTAAATTTGTAATAGACCAATAAGAACTGTGCCAATAACAGCTAGTTTTCATTATTTCCCCTTCCCTCTCAGACCACTTCCAGACAGTCCTAGCAAAACTCTTTCTTGAGAAATCGCTCTTTGCTAAGAAGCGATTTGTTTATTTTTTTACATTTTAATTGAAAAACAAAGTTACTTAATTGTTACCCAGAAATGATTTGATATTAAGATAAAAACGTCTGCAACTTTAAAATGGTACCCTATTCCATTTAGTGTGTGGGGGGGGGGGGGGGGGGTAGAAGTAGTCTCTTCATCACATTGGAGTGAGCTACAGTCAACTCCCAAACAAATAATATTTTAGTTATGGCGAGACAATACAGGTGGATGTGACTTTTTCACACCTTTGTAGGACTGTAACGGACATGTAATTTTGGATGACGGTAATCGGCCAGCCAAATGACCACGGGCATCGTAATACCCATTCAGACTGCATGTAAAATGAGATTGAAACCAAATGAATAGAACGGGAATTCCCTTTCAAGTCAATGATGTCATAATGGGTGGACAGGCGGCCATCGTGAGTGTACCGAAGCAGGAAGTCAAATCCATGCTGTGATTTGTTGATTCAACTCAACTAACATTACATTGGACGAGCCACATCAGTTTGTTTTTTTTAAATCACTTGAATGAACATTCTACATTACCATGGAAATTATTGCATCACAATACCAGGCAGCCATTGAGCGTGTACCCATGAGTTTACAAGGCAAATTTCCAAGGTTAGAGGTTACAACTTTCAAGCCCATTCTATTCATTCTAATTCTGTGTGTGTTGCAGCTACTGCTGCATTGTGGGGCACATTGCCTATGCCGCGGAAGACGTGCTTTCTTGTTTCAGCAAGGAGAAACAAAGTTTCATCAAGGTGTTAAAATCCACTCCAATTTAATTTGTCACATGCTTGATAAACAACAGGTGTAGAGTAACAATGAAATGGTACTGACGGGCCCTTCTCAACACTGCAGAGAGAAATAATATAGAAAAATAATAATAAACAAGTATAACTCATAATAATAAATACACAGTGAGTAACGATAACATGGTAATATACACAGAGTACCAGGTAATAGCATGGCTCTATACAGGGAGTACCAGGTAATAGCATGGCTCTATACAGGGAGTACCAGGTAATAACATGGCTATATACAGGGAGTACCAGGTAACAACATGGTTATATACAGGGAGTACCAGGTAACAACATGGTTATATACAGGGAGTACCAGGTAACAACATGGTTATATACAGGGAGTACCAGGTAATAACATGGTTATATACAGGGAGTACCAGGTAATAACATGGTTATATACCGGGAGTACCAGGTAATAACATGGTTATATACCGGGAGTACCAGGTAATAACATGGCTATATACAGGGAGTACCAGGTAATAACATGGCTATATACAGGGAGTACCAGGTAATAACATGGCTATATACAGAGTACCAGGTAATAACATGGTTATATACAGGGCGTACCAGGTAATAACATGGTTATATACAGGGCGTACCAGGTAATAACATGGTTATATACAGGGCGTACCAGGTAATAACATGGTTATATACAGGGCGTACCAGGTAATAACATGGTTATATACAGGGCGTACCAGGTAATAACATGGTTATATACAGGGCGTACCAGGTAATAACATGGTAATATACACAGAGTACCCGGTAATAACATGGTTATATACACAGAGTACCCGGTAATAACATGGCTATATACACAGAGTACCAGGTAATAACATGGCTATATACAGGGAGTACCAGGTAATAACATGGCTATATACAGGAAGTACCAGGTAATAACATGGCTCTATACACAGAGTACCAGGTAATAACATGGCTCTATACACAGAGTACCAGGTAATAACATGGCTCTATACAGGGAGTACCAGATAATAACATGGCTATATACAGGGAGTAACAGGTAATAACATGGCTATATACAGGAAGTACCAGGTAATAACATGGCTATCTACAGGAAGTACCAGGTATTAACATGGCTCTATGCAGGAAGTACCAGGTATTAACATGGCTTTATGCAGGAAGTACCAGGTAATAACATGGCTATTTACAGGAAGTACCATGTAATAACATGGCTATATACACAGAGTACCAGGTAATAACATGGTGATATACACAGTACTGAATCGATGTGAAGGGGAGTGAGGTAGATATGTACATATACTGTAACTAGGAATTAAGTGACTAAGCAACATGATAGATAATACACAGTAGCAGCAGTGTGTGATGAGTCAACAGGATAGATAATACACAGCAGTAGCAGTGTGTGATGAGTCAACAGGATAGATAATACACAGTAACAGCAGCGTGTGATGAGTCAACAAGATAGATAATACACAGTAACAGCAGCGTGTGATGAGTCAACAAGATAGATAATACACAGCAGTAGCAGTGTGTGAGGAGTCAACAGGATAGATAATACACAGCAGTAGCAGCGTATGTGATGAGTCAACAGGATAGATAATACACAGTAGCATATGTGAGGAGTCAACAAGATAGATAATACACAGTAGCAGCAGTGTGTGATGAGTCAACAGGATAGATAATACACAGCAGTAGCAGCGTATGTGATGAGTCAACAGGATAGATAATACACAGTAGCAGCAGCATGTGATGAGTCAATAGGATAGATAATACACAGTAGCAGCAGCGTATGTGATGAGTCAACAGGATAGATAATACACAGTAGCATATGTGAGGAGTCAACAGGATAGATAATACACACCAG
>NW_027259359.1:0-33588 GCF_045791955.1 Oncorhynchus clarkii lewisi
ATTTCCTTCATTTAGAACTATTAGGAGAGGGAGGACATTTACTGCACAACACCTCTAGTGGTCTCCTCATTGACCAACATAGTTAAGGTCTGTGACTGAAGATGGAGGACATTTACTGCACAACACCTGTAGTGGTCTTCTCATTGACCAACATAGTTAACCTTTTGTAACTACCCATCCCGTATCCGGGATCGTTGTCATCATCTGACACTAATTAGCATAACGCAATAGACATAAATATTACTAGAAAATATTCCTATTCATGAAATCACAAGTGAAATATATTGAAACACAGCTTAGCCTTTTGTTAATCACCCTGTCATCTCAGATTTTGAAAATATGCTTTACAGCCAAAGCAAGACAAGCATTTGTGTAAGTTTATCGATAGCCTAGCATAGCATTATGTCCAGCTAGCTCTAGGCAACTTGGTCACGAAAATCAGAAAAGCAATCAAATTAAATCGTTTACCTTTGATGAGCTTCGGATGTTTTCACTCACGAGACTCCCAGTTAGATAGCAAATGTTCCTTTTTTCCAAAAATATTATTTTTGTAGGCGAAATAGCTCCGTTTGTTCTTCACGTTTGGCTAAGAAATCGACCGGAAATTGCGGTCACGAAAACAAATTAGCTCCATAATATCGACAGAAACATGGCAAACATTGTTTATAATCAATCCTCAAGGTGTTTTTCAAATATCTATTCGATAATATATCAACCGGGACAGTTGACTTTTCAGTAGGACCGATAGGAAAAATGGCTACCTCTGTATTTTACGCAATAATCACTCAGAGCCATCAGGTGACCACTTACGCAATATAGTCGCTTACGCTCATTCTTCAACATAAATGCGTGAAACTACGTCAAAATGCTGTAGACACCTTGGGTAATACGTAGAAAAAGGAATCTGGTTGATAGCCCATTCACTGCTCAATAGGGACGCATCGGAACGCAGAGCTTTCAAAACATGAGTCACTTCCGGATTGGATTTTCTCAGGCTTTCGCCTGCAATACCAGTTCTGTTATACTCACAGACAATATTTTTACAGTTTTGGAAACTTTAGTGTTTTCTATCCTAAGCTGTCAATTATATGCATATTCTAGCATTTTGTCCTGACAAAATAGCCCGTTTACTCTGGGAACGTTATTTTTCCAAAAATGAAAATACTGTCCCCTAGTTACAAGAAGTTAAAATTAATCACTAACCTTTGACGATCTTCATCAGATGACACTCCCAGGACTCAATGTTACACAATACATGTATGTTTTGTTCGATCAAGTTCATATTTATATCCAAAAACCTGTTTACATTGGCGCCATGTTCAGAAATGCCTCCAAAACATCTGGAGAAATTGCAGAGCCACATCAAATAACAGAAATACTCATCATAAACTTTGATGAAAGATACATGTTTTACATAGAATTAAAGCTAAAGTTGTTTTTAATGCAACCGCTGTGTCAGATTTCAAGAAAGCTTTACGGCAAAAGCAAAATATTCAATAATCTGAAAACAGCGTTCAGCCACAAAAGCAAGCCATACAGTTACCCTCCTATTTGTGGAGTCAACAAAAGTCATAAATAGCATTATAAATCTTTGCTGATCTTCGCCGGAATGCACTCCCAGGACTCCCACTCCCACAAGAAATGTTTGTTTTGTTAGATTACGTCCATATTTATGTCTAAATATTCCAAAGGCACAATGTGCGAGCGCAAAATCCTCACCAAAAGTCAAAAGAGTTCCATTACAGTTTGTAGAAACATATCAAACGATGTTTACAATCAATCCTTAGGGTCTTTTTATAATAAATCTACAATAATATTTAAACCGGACAATAGCGTATTCATAACAGAGGAAAAAGAAAAAACGGCGTGCCCGCGGGACCGCGCAGTAAACAACTGATTGGCCTCAGCCTAGTCCACTTGTTGAAACAGCTCTTATTCAACACCCTTCCACAATAGAAGCCTCAAACAACTTTCTAAAGACTGTTGACATCTGCTGGAAGCCTTGGGAAGTGCAATCTGGCCCCATAGACACAGCATATTGGATAGGCAATCACTAAAATTAAACTACAAACCTCAGATTTCCCACTTCCTGGTTGGATTTGTCTCAGGTCTTTGCCTGCCATATGAGTTCTGTTATACTCACAGACATCATTCAAACAGTTTTAGAAACTCCAGAGTGTTTTCTATCCAATACTACTAATATGGATATATTAGCATCTGGGACAGAGTAGCAGGCAGTTTACTCTTGACACCTTATTCATCCAAGCTACTCAATACTGCCCCCCTGTCACCAAGACGTTAACTACGTTGGTCAATGAGGAGACAACAAGAAGTGTTGTGCAGTAAATGTCCTCAATCTTCAGTCACAAACCTTTACTATATTTCTGATTTTTGTGACACCTCTCTTTGGTTGGAAAATGGCTGAATGACCTAACATAACGATATGTTCTGCTTTTGCCGAAAAGCCTTTTTGAAATCGGACACTGTGGTTGGATTAACGAGAAGTGTATCTTTAAAATGGTGTAAAATACTTGTATGGTTGAGGAATAATAATTATGAGATTTCTGTTGTTTTTAATTTGACGCCGTGCAATTTCACTGGCTGTTAGCGAGGTGGGACGCTAGCGTCCCGAACGATCCCAGAGAGGTTAAGGTCTCTGCCTGAAGAGGGAGGACATTTATTGCACAACACCTCTTGTTGTCTCCTCATTGACCAACATAGTTAAGGTCTCTGACTGAAGAGGGAAGACATTTATTCCACAATACAGCTTGAAGTTTAATAGAAAACGTAGGAAATGTACCAGACAGGAAGAGGGCTCTGTCCACAGTGAACTCTTCGGCAAATCGGATATGGCAGAAGTTCTTCTTGCTCTTTCGGATTGCGATGATCTCCCCCAACTGGCCAAATACCTCCACAATGAGCGCCTCAGTGGCGTTCTCTGGCAGACCACCCACAAACACAGTCTTACAGCCGGGAGGGCGCTCCCTCATGGCCGGAAAGGGAAGGTCTGTAGATGAGAAGAGAGAAGCATCAATACAGAAAACTACCCGTAAACTTGGACACTATGAATGATAAAGTATTAATTTGACCTGAGTTTAAAGGCGTTAGTTAACGTTTTTTTCTAACAATGTCCAGAATTTCCTGGCAAGCATCTCCTAGTTAACATCACCATGCTTTTGAATGCACTGCCAACTGATAATCTGTTTGCACTAGCACTTCTAAAAACTAGCCAGATTATTATAAGGGTTGCTAACTAATCAGTTGTTTTATTTAATGATAATTACAAAATAAGCAAAATCCCAAAAAGTGACCCAACCAAGTCACACTGCTTCTTGACACAATGACCGCACCAATGTGTCGGAGGAAACAACGGACACCTGGCGACCGTGCCAGCGGCCGGCCCACCACAGGAGTCGCAAGAGCAAGACCTCAGTGCACACGCCTGTCATTTCAATAGATTGCTAGAAGATGCATATCATTCTAGTGGGAGAAGGCTCGGACTTTCTGACCAGCGAATTGAAAAGTAGCCTAGTTAATTTAAGTGGAAAAAGGATCTGGCTGAATATAACTAATCGGCTGTATAGACAAGAGCCGGCGCTAGTGGTAAAGACTGCATTTATTTGGCCATTTATTTTGCATAACAGACATGCTTTTGTTATAGGTTATGTCATCTCCAAACCAGACACGGTTGATCTGAGCCTTGCTGAAGAAAAACCTCATTAGTATCAGACTTTCGGCTGTCACAGATGTACCTCTCCCGACTTTAGTCTATAGTCGGAAGCTGTAGTCTTACCACTCAAACGCGTCCAATATCTGCAGTGCTGCTCGTGGCAACGTCGTCTCACTGAGTCTACCTTAAAATTATAAAGTCAACCTCAATGTGACCCACCAGAACCTTGAAAACTTAAGGCTTAAAAAAGCTTAACACACTCATTCAACCCCACAAAAAACAACTATTGATGGTTATTAGTTTTGTTAGTTTTGGAGTCAAAGACAATCGTTTCAGTATAGTTTTCGTTTTTCAAACAGGTTTGTTAATTATTTTTATTTCAGTTTACTAAATAGTTCATGATTAGTTTTCATTACAGTTTACTATAATAACCTTGGTTCACATGCCACCTACAAACTGGGTCCCATAAATCAATCAGAACCGCATTAAAGAAGCAGTTAAATACTCAGTCTGAATTTACAACACAATATAAAACTAGTGTTTCTACAGTGAAAAAAATAATGTGAAATTGATTTATGCATTTTGAAGTACTGTCATCATAATGCAATGTGCAGGCTGTAATTTATGTTATACAATATCCATCTGATTAATTCAGAGGCCTCATGCTGGGAAAATCTATTAAAGTATTATTTGAAAAATTACATTTGGAAATATCTCCCATGACCAACGAGTAGCAATAATGACGAAAACATACAGCAATACGCTTGGATAACTTTTCTATTGATATCTAATGTTAATGTGAAAACTGTTGTGGGATAAACACAAATGCATCCTCTTAGCCAAAAGCTGGTTGATTCTCTCATGTGAATGGTTCATTGCTTGAGAGACCTGATTAATTGAACACAGATGAGAGTTTACTGAACCATACATGGGGCTCGACTGCTCTGGACAGAACTAATCACCAGGGCCTGTATTCATAACCCATCCCAGAGTAGGAGTGCTGATCTAGGATCAGTTTGCCCTTTTATATATGGACAGGGGGAGACCTGATCCTAGATCTGCATTCCTACCCTGAGATGCCTCTGCCCTCCTAGGGATCTATGGCAGAGCCTTGTGGTGCAAGAGCAAGGCCTCTTATGTTAAAATGTCAGTGATATGAAGTTTGTTTCAAAGCTCAGCTCTTCCAGAGGACCAGACCTGTGCCACTGTTGTTCAGCTAAAGTCCTTCGACATTTAGCCGATGGCTGTATGATCTGAAAGTCTGCTTTTAAAACCCAATGTGCATGTATTTCCTAGGTTCAGTGGGGGTGGTCTCTATACTACAGAAAGAGTATGAACGGTGGGAGTGACACTGGAGAACGCAAAATGTGGTGGCTACTTGTCAACAAGGAGATAGTGCCGATCAGAATCTTCAGCACCATGGATAGAGGCAACATTGGTATCCTGGGAGCTGATGTTCAGCACCACAGGACAACAGACAAACAGTAACTTAATGACAATAGAGCTCTCCATTCTTTCCTCGAAATCTCCGCGAAACAAGACAATAACGGCCATCCTGTACAGCCCACTCTGCTTGCTGGGACAAACACACACCTATACTTATGTTAAGATCCATCATCAGTGTTTTCCACTTGCGCCGGCTGTTGTCTATACAGCCAATTACAGACTCATTTTCAGCCTTAAATTAAACTAGACAACCTTTCAATTTGCTAGTCAGAAAAAGTCTGCTAGTGCACTCTGCGCCTAGAATGAACAATATGCATCTTCTAGCGATCTATTGATAGGACAGGCACCTGTCAGTCACAAAGTGAGCGATGACAGGGAAAGACTGCTGGTTTGACAGTCTGCTATCTGTCCCGCCTCTCGGGACCTGTGTGTGTGTGCGCTGTGTGCATTGTGGTTGCAGTCAAATTTCTACTCGGATGGAGAGAGCATGAATTTGCACGTCCCATATAATGTGGAGTCAAAATTCACTTAGCCTATTGTTTTCTAGAACATTCATTTATTTTCTTTCGTGTGCAGGATCCGATAATAATGATGGCCCGCCGGCCCAGGACCAGTAAAAACATGTCGGTCGGGCCAGTGGATCTTGTCAGTCAATGGCCCGACAGTACATTTTCAGCGCATCTTCGCATTCCAGTTCAATATTTACCTGCTCTGTCGCCAACCATTGAAGACCACAAGCGTAAATGCCATGCTATTTGTATTTGGGCAATATGATTGGCCGTTCATTCAAGCACCACCACGCTTCCACGAGTTACAACTTCCGGAGCAGTACATAGTTGATGACACAGCATACACCAGCTGCCCAGAGCAAAAAAGAAGCACCCATCAATCTACTCGCTGAGCTTATTTCTTTTAGAGAAAGTCATTTATAATATTAAACCTTCAATAGTGAACATACTAGCAATATGCTGGCTACTGTTGAGCTACAAAAAGACAGCTAGCATTGGTCTTAGCTAGCCTACTGTTGCCAGTCAATATCTCTTTTGGAACGTTTGTTTGGAGCGACGCAGACGCAGGAGAAAAAAGAAAAGCAGGAGAGGGAAAATAAGGAAAGAGGGGGCTAGATAGACGTGAATTGAATGGCTCAAAGCGAGAGAAAGACAGAGTCGAGCGAGAGAAAAGGGGAGTGAAAGAGTAGAGTGAGAGAAAGAGAGAGCCACTGCAGGTGTAATTCAGATCAAGGTCAGTGTGAGGGGCAGTATGGTGTCAGGGTAGCCTGGAGGTCCTGCTCCCTGTGATGGCCACCATATGCAGCCTGTTGACCTGTTGCCCTGGGGATGACAGGGCCCCTGAATCACCAGGCTCCTCTAACCCTCACACGCCCCTGGACCACACACGCCCCTGGACCACCCCTGGACCACACACAAACATACAGGTGAAGGGCAGAAAAATGACATGGCTTGGATCTCTATGAAAATAAGAGAAAACAGACCCTTCAGCTCTGACCTTTATTTTATTCTCTCTATATTCCTTTCTTTCTTTTATTTTCCTAGTAGATGTCATCTATTTTCTCTCCTCATCACCTGTATCACTGCCTAATAGGCATATTTTCTAATCTACCTCGAATACTCTGTTTCATTGTCTTCAGGTTGAGGTCTAAAAGACCCCCTCCTCTTCCTCCTGGCCCCCCACAAGTCCTCTAAACATCATCCTCATGGTGCTGTGACCGCCGCAGTGGAGTTTACTATTCTCAACAGTCACAATGATTCACTAACTAATGGCTGAGCAGATGTCTTTCTATTTGGCAAACAAAGGGACAGAGGCTCATCACGGAGCCCTGTGATAACTTTAATCTGGAGAATAAATAGGCTTCCTCTGAATTAGGGCTTTAAAGATATCCCTCCTTGAAGAGACTGCCTTTCATGAGGAACATAAAAGTGATAGCGAGAAAATGAATAGAAAGACAGGAAGGGGAGCAAGAGAAAGAGAGGGGGAAGACAGTAAGCAGACTCAGAGGAGACAGAAAGAGGAGGAACTCAGGGAGTGGACAGAGGGGAGCGAGAGAAAGAGAGGGGGAAGACAGGGAGCAGACTCAGATGAGACAGAAAGAGGAACTCAGGGAGCGGACAGGGGGGAGCGAGAGAAAGAGAGGGGGAAGACAGGGAGCAGACTCAGAGGAGACAGAAAGAGGAACTCAGGGAGCGGACAGAGGGGAGCGAGAGAAAGAGAGGGGGAAGACAGGGAGCAGACTCAGATGAGACAGAAAGAGGAGGAACTCAGGGAGCGGACAGAGAGAGGAGACAGAAATAGAGGGGAAGACCATAGGTGAGAAGAGGGAGAGCGGGAAAGACGGTAGAAGAGGAGGAGAGAAAAAACCAGGGGGAGAGGGAAGACCATAATAGGCAAGAGGGAGAGAGAGACAGGAAGAATATTCACATTGAAAACACACACACACAACATGAAAGCCTTGTGTTCTTAAGGAAGGAGAGGGGGTGTGACTCCAGACTGTATTTTCTGTTTTCTGAAGGAGCCTGAATTCCCAACAACTAACGAGAGAAAAATTGCTTTTGTTTTAGTTTAGGGTGAAATTGATCCCTTCCAAATCTGACAAGTGAGCTTTCTTTGAAAAAGTCACCAGACAAAGTTCTCTCTCAGAGATATTAAAGGAGAGCTCCCACTGGGTGTTCTTCACAGACACACACACTAACACGCATGTACGCACACAATCAGAATTGTTATGTAGAGACCGAGATGCACAGTTCTGGTGACTTTTTAAAAGGACACCTCAAAATGTATGAAAATTACATTTGGCTGACACCATCTAAAATATAATTGACATTTCCAGAAATGAGCCCAATAACATAGTCAAAATGATTTCTTAAAATGATTTTAACAGATTGGACCATGCATATAGCCTATGCATGGTCTATATTATCAGGTATGCTATTAGCAATAAGCATTATCACCTGTATATATACACTGAACAAAAATAGAAACACAAGTGTTGAAATAAAAGATACAAGATATTTTCCATTCGCACAAAAAGGGGGCTGAGGAGTATTTCAGTCTGTATTAAAGCCCGTGGGGAAAAACTCATTCGGATTAGCTGAGCCTAGCTCCCAAGTGGGTGGGCCTATGCCCTCCCAGGCCCACCCATGGCTGCGCCCCCGCCCAGTCATGTGAATTCCATAGATTATGGCCTAATGAATGCATTTCTACAGACATCCACTGCCTGTACTTCTCACAGAAACCCCTTCATGCAACCATTTCCACTCCCAACACTTTTCCTGGTAGCCACTACTCTTGCTCAACTAAAAATGTAATATCTAATCACAATTGTTTAAGTCACTATCCAAAATATTTTGAGGTAGGGTGGTGAATTACCCCAAGCTATTGGGGTGAAAATTGACCTGTGTTACATTCAGCCCCAATCTCCCCTAAGCACTCTTTGCAAATTGCAGAGCAGTAACATGCTTAACCATGCAGTTGCTAAAAACACTGGGTTTAAAATGGTGCAGTTCACACATATTAAAGGAGTTGATAAATCAATAAAAAAGGAATGAAAAATATACAAACTCATACTACTCAACGATGCACCAAAAAAAGAGCCTATTAGTTTCCTCAAAAGCAAACAAAGAAAAGCTCCATAATCATACAGATAAAATACACTACACATCATCAGTTCAGTGTTGAATAATACTGTTCATCTTTAAAAAGGCTTCTTTAACAAATGCCATTAAAACTGCTGCTATTAAAATGTGCATTATGAATGGTTGTGCATTGACTGCATGTCAGAATGCATGTTTCCCTCCCTATGACACTTGCAACTTGAATGCACCTTGAGAGGAATATTTCTCTCACATAGAACACATAACAAGCTAACTAGGTAAACAGATAAACTATTCTACTATGGAGTTGTCTGTTTTTTCTATTCGTTGCTCGTTTTGTTTGCCGTGGAAAAGTAAACGTGGATTGTTCTAGCATCTTCATAGTGCGCCTCTGCAGAAATATTTTTTCATGTTCCATATTTTTTTGTGTGGCGGCAATGATTTTGCACCTCTAACTTTATCAATTTATTTTGTGTTACAGCCTGAATTCAAAATTGAGTTTTTTGTCAGACAATACCCCATAATGTCAAAGTGTAATTAAGTTTTTCAAAATGTTTGAAATTAATAAAAAATGAAAAGATGAAATGTCTTGAGTGAATAAGTATTCAACCCCTTTGTTATGACAAGTCTAAATAAATTGTAGAGGAACATTTTGCATGGACTCACTGTGAATGACTACCTCATCTCTGTACCCCACACACTATCTGTAAGGTCCCTCAGTCAAGCAGTGAATTTCAACCACAGATTCAACCACAAAGACCAGGGAGGTTTTCCAATCCCTCGCAAAGAAGGGCACCTATTGGTAGATGGGTAAAAATAAGAAAAGCAGACATTGAATATCTCTTTGAGCATGGTGACACTTAATTACACTTTGGATGGTGTATCAATACACCCAGTAACTACAAAGATAAAGGCGTCCTTCCTAACTCAGTTGCTGGAGAGGAAGGAGACTGCTCAGGACCAACATTGTAGTTACTCCACAAAACTAACCTAATTGACAGAGTGAAAAGGAGGAAGCTAGTGAAGAATCAAAATATTCCAAAACATACATACTGTTTGCAACAAGGCACTAAAGTAAAAAAATGTGTCGCAGCAATTAACGTTTTGTCTTGAATACAAAGTGTTATGTTTGGGGCAAATCCAATACAAAACATAACTGAATACCACTCAATTGTCAATCATAGTGGTGGCTGCATGATGTTATGGGTATGCTTGTAATCATTAAGGACGGGTGAGTTTTTCAGGATAATAAAGAAACCAAATGGAGCTAAGTACAGGCAAAATCCTAGAGGAAAACCTGGTTCAGTCTGCTTTCCACCAGCCACTGGGAGATTAACTCACCTTTCAGCAGGACAATAACCTAAAACACAAGCCCAAATCTACACAGGAGTTGCTTTCCAAGATGACGATGAATGTTCGTGAGGCCTTAGGGTTAGCAGTGTGGTTAGGTTTAAAATCTGATTTTATGACGGTACTCAGAAAGAATAAGAACACGGCATAAGCCATGGCAAAATCAGCAGAATTGCAGGAAATTAGCTTTAAAACGGCAATTCTTTCTCTCAGCCCCATGACAAAATGTGTAGAATTTCAGGAAACTAACTTAAGTGTTCTATCTGCACTATGGCAAAACAAGTAGAATTGCAGGAGATTAGCTTAAAAACAGCAACATTTTGTCTCTGCGGTAGCTGACTTTGCCACCGCTGCTGAAACAAATCCTAGGTGAAACCATGAGGGAGTAGGAGGTCTATCAGTGGACTATGAGGGTATATAGTTTCTCACACAAGAACCAGTGTGTATGTCTGCATGTTGTGTGTGTCTACATGGTGTCTGTATCTACAAGGTGTGTACCCATAACACCTACTGCTAGGCTGGAGAGTTTATAAGCTGTCAGAATTGTAATGTGGAGACGATAAGGCCCTGCAGAACTTCCCTGGGCCAGATCAGTTACACAGAGACCTTGACACCTTTTCATTCCCTTGCATTTTAGACCAGATCACTGGAGTCAATATTGACATTTACAATGCAGGAGAGAGGAAGAGAAGGCTTATGGCTGCATAAATGAACTGTGAGGAGAGAGATGGTGGTCTCAGTCATAGTCAGTATTCAGGTAATAGAGAAGGTAGACGCTAAGAATGTAATATAGTAAAAATATGACTGATTTATTAAAGGGGAAGTTCAGTATTTTACAACTTAAAGGGATACTTTGGAATTTCAGCAATGAGGCCCTTTATCTACGTCCCCAGAGTCAGATGAATTAGCAAATATTATTTGTATGCCTTTGTGTGCAGTTTAAAATAAGTTGTAGTTAGCATTAGCGCAATAACTATAAGTCTATGGGTATCTGCTAGCATGCGGGTTGCCCCATCACTTCAATAGATTTTTTGCTGATGGCTTAAATTAAATAGACTCCCTGGGGTAAGAGGTCAATAGACTTACTTGGGTTTGGGGGGAAGAGGGTGCAGCTCTGGTAGTGAATGATCTCCTTAACGATGGGTAGATCATGGGGCAGGGGGGGTGGGGGCACGTAACCAAGGCCGGGCATCATGGGGTTCATGCCTGTCATCATGCCAAGGCCTGAGTCGAAATCTGAAGGAGACACACACCAGAACACACACACGAGAATGGAATAACACGCATATAAAAACAACATTTCCACAGGCATTAGTTCATCCATGTTGACATTTTCATGTTGCATTAGACATTGTGTGTCTCTCCATGAACACTTTGGCCTTGTGTGTCAACAATGGTGACACACAAGGCCAGCAGCATACCACCCTGCATCCCAATGCTGGCTTACTTCTAAAGCGAAGTAGGGTTGGTCCTGGATGAGAGACCAGATACTGCTGGAAGTGGTGTTGGAGGCACCCTTTCCTCTGGTAAATAAATCCCAATGGACATTGCCCTGTGAAGGGTGCCGTCTTTCGGATGGGACGTTAAATGGGTGTCCTGACTCTCTGTGGTCACTAAAGATCCCATGGCACTTATTGTAAGAATAGGGGTGCTAACCCTAGTGTCCTGGCTAAATTCCCAATCTGGCCCTCATACCATCATGGTCATCTAATAATCCCCAGCTGACAATTGGCTCATTCATCCCCCCCTCCTCTCTCCTGTAACTATTCCACAGGTCATTGCTGTAAATGAGAACGTGTTCTCAGTCAACTTACCTGGTAAAATAAGGGCATAAAGAAAATAAAAAATAAATTAATAAATGAACAAACATCCTACATGTTTAAAGTGGAGCTACATGAGCTTCTACTGACTCTCCTCTCTGCTACTGATTGGCTGACCTTTGATCTTCCTGTCTGTAGTCAGAGGGAGGGAGAGATGGATCTGAGAATTAGCTCACAAGTGAGCCTTCATTCACAGGTAGGGGACTATCGATTTAGACTGCAGCTGGATTCACTCTGCACACTAGCTGAGTTCCAGTAGATCATGTTTTAAATGGAAATTACATTTCCTCTACTGCACCTGCAGATAACTGTGTGTGTGTGTGCCTTGATGGACCACACAAAAGCCTGAGTATAACTAAATACCACTTAGTAAAACCATATGTGGATAACTTATGTTTAAATCCCAGAAAGGGCAACGAAAGCTTTTCAATAATTTCAGCTTTCTGTGTGTGAGAGAGGAAGGTATTTGGATGAAGGATGAGAAAGAGAGGGAAACAAGCCAGAGGTGTAACTGGACCAATCAGAGGAGAGGACAGTAAAAGTAGAAGAGAACGTCTAGGTCCGCTTCATCTCTTTTACAGTGACCCTTATTGATGACCTCATCTCTGATAAGTAAGTGATAAGAGGGACCCTGTTGCCTGGGTGATGATGACTCCTGCCCAGCGAGGCGGAGGAGAGGTGAAATGATGGCATTAGGAGAGAGGGAGGGAGGGAGGGGTACAGCGGACACAGTGTCTTCTGAATACCAAGGCCAGTCTCAGTGGCAGTAAGAGGCCCACAGAGGAAATCTCTGGTCAACCGTCGGGCTGTTCTGGGTTAGGGAGGGAGGCCCACTGCAGAGCTCTGTCATGGGCCTTACTGCAACAGGTGTGAGCTGCTTCATAACTGCGACTTAGTAGGGCTGCACAGTTAATCAAATTCCCATCGAAATTGCAATATTGACTAACTATAAAAACGCAACCGTCTTGCGGCTGCTTCCCACACACACACCAAGCCTCGCCCCCAGCGACTAGAGTCTGGTTTCGATGATGGACTCCTGTCAGAGGAACTACGTCACTACCTTATGCACGTGAATAAAATACTAAATAGTAGCTAGCAAGATGGAGATCAGAGGTAATTTCACATCAACTACCTTAACTTAAACCATTGCAAAGGTTTTGCCTGCAAACTTTGGTTTTGAATCGCGACAATCTGGCATGTCTGCCTCGTGATTTGTTGAGTGAGTCCCGGGAATAATTGTTTTCTCTTATAGACATAGGAAGTGAGTTAGTTCCTCTATGTCAAGAGTCCATCAGTGAAACCAGACCCTGGTCAGTGGGTTTTTAAGACAGTTATTCCTCCTGGCTGTTTGTTAGATTCACAGTTGGCATGCTGTTCTGAGATAGAACAGATTGTTTCAAACAATAATGATATTACTTTCCTTTTTAATATGTCATTCAATTTCTATAATTCACACAGCTCACATATGTTCTGATCTTTATTGCACGTCAAATTGCAATATTTTGTAAAACATCCGCAACTCGATTTTTGGCCCACTTCGTGCAGCCCTCCCACTTGACACTGAGGAAATGGGCACAGTGCTGATGAATAATGGAAAACACTCCTGGCTGCCACACACACATTTTGAGCACAGAGAATAATTTCCTCAGTCACTCTTGAAGAAACACAAAGCTATTAAATAAAAGATTTCTGCACCATATTTATTCATGAACATGACAGATGATAGGAGCCAAACCAGGCTCCGGGTGCACATCAAGAAAAGATCTGGTTTGATCAAGACCAGCCTGTTTCCATTTCACTTCCAGTCTGTGTGTGTGATTATATATATATATATATATAGAGAGAGAGAGATCTGTCTGTCTGTGACGGGTAATCGAGTACTTGACCTGACCCTATTTTTAACCACAAATCCATTTTTTTTATTTTTTATTATACTGTAAAACCAGACAACATTAATGTGCTTTGCCTCTAGTATTCCATCAGTACATGTGCCTTTGTTAACAGTTATTCTCCTAAATGTCCTTTCTCCTTCATGTCGCACTCACTCAATTGCGTTCCGACCTCTCTCTCTACACAACTACTTGGCTTTATTGCAAAAAATATATAATAAAAAACACTTTTTGGTGTAAATTTAAAGTCAGGGCTAGGCATAAGGTTTACCAGTGTGATTAAGGGTTAGGTTTCAAATCTGATTTTTAAAAAGAGAAATCGTATAAATAGGCGGGGTTTGAAATTGCTTTCACCTGGATTTACCTGGAGAGTCTCATGGAAAGAGCAGGTGCTCTTAATGTTTTGTGCACTCAATATATATCAATGTACACATAAAAAATAAATAATGCGAGTACTCGAACAGTTGAAAAATGTAAAATGCCCATCCCTGGTCTGTGTCCTATTCCATTGACAGCCAGAGGACAGAGAACTGTGTATGATAACAATTTACCCTCTGCCATTCTCAGGGATTTTCAGCTACAGCAGGATGGTATTTAACCTTTATTTAACTAGGCAAGTTGGTTAAGAACTAATTCTTATTTACAATGACGGCCTACACCGACCAAACCCGGACGACGCTGGGCCAATTGTGCGCCGCCCTATGGGACTCCAATCACGGCCGGGTGTGATAGAGCCTGGAATTGAACCAGGGTGTCTGTGGTGACGCCTCGAGCACTGAGATGCAGTGCCTTATACCGCTGTGCCACTTGGGAGCCCCCTGTACAGACAGAACAATGGAGACTCAACCCTTCAATACATGTTTCACATCTTTCAACATATTCGGTTGGAAACTCCCACACACGCACACGCCTCTTCCAGCCAGAGGTAAAACGGTCTAGAGACAGAGACAGAGCAGGAGTCTCCTGAACAGAAACATCAGCAGAGACTGTCTTCTCTCCAGACGCACAAGGTCTCTCTCTCTCTCCGCTTTCTCCACCCCCCCCCCCACCCCACTGGCTCCATCTCTCCACCCCACCCCACTCTCCATCTCTCCACCCCACTGGCTCCATCTCTCCACCCCCCCCACCCCACTGGCTCCATCTCTCCACCCCACTGGCTCCATCTCTCCACCCCACTGGCTCCATCTCTCCACCCCACTGGCTCCATCTCTCCCCCACCACCACCACCCCACCCCACTGGCTCCATCTCTCCACCCCACTGGCTCCATCTCTCCCCCACCACCACCACCCCACCCCACTGGCTCCATCTCTCCACCCCACTGGCTCCATCTCTCTCCACCCCCCCCACTATCTCCATCTCTCCACCCCACCCCACTGGCTCCATCTCTCCACCCCACTGGCTCCATCTCTCCACCCCACTGGCTCCATCTCTCCACCCCACTATCTCCATCTCTCCCCCACCACCACCACCCCACCCCACAGGCTCCATCTCTCCACCCCACTATCTCCATCTCCCCACCCCCCCACCCCACTGGCTCCATCTCTCCACCCCACTGGCTCCATCTCTCCACCCCACTGGCTCCATCTCTCCACCCCACTCTCCATCTCTCCCCCACCACCACCACCACCCCACAGGCTCCATCTCTCCACCCCACTATCTCCATCTCCCCACCCCCCCACCGGCTCCCCCCCCCCCACTATCTCCATCTCTCCCTTTCTCCACCCCCCCCCCCCCCCCACCCCCCCCCCCACCCCCACCCCACTGGCTCCACCTCTCCCTTTCTCCCCCCCCACCCCACTGGCTCCATCTCTCCACCCCCCACCCCACTGGCTCCACCCCACTGGCTCTCCCACTGGCTCTCTCCACCCCCCCACCCCACTGGCTCCATCTCTCCACCCCCCCCACCCCACTGGCTCCATCTCTCCACCCCACTGGCTCCCTCCCACCCCACTGGCTCCATCTCTCTCCCCCCACCCCACCTCTCCACCCCCCCACCCCACTGGCTCCATCTCTCCACCCCACTGGCTCCATCTCTCCACCCCACTGGCTCCATCTCTCCACCCCACTGGCTCCACCACCACCACCCCACAGGCTCCATCTCTCCACCCCACTGGCTCCATCTCTCCACCCCCCCACTGGCTCCATCTCTCCACCCCACTGGCTCCATCTCTCCCCCCACTGGCTCCATCTCTCCACCCCACTGGCTCCATCTCTCCCTTTCTCCACCCCCCCCCCCCACCCCACTGGCTCCACCCCACTGGCTCCACCTCTCTCTCCACCCCCCCCCCCCCCCCCACCCCACTGGCTCCATCTCTCCACCCCACTGGCTCCATCTCTCCACCCCCCCCCCCCCCCCAACCCCACTGGCTCCATCTCTCCACCCCCCCAACCCCACTGGCTCCATCTCTCCACCCCCCCAACCCCACTGGCTCCATCTCTCCACCCCCCCCAACCCCACTGGCTCCATCTCTCCACCCCCCCAACCCCACTGGCTCCATCTCTCCACCCCCCCAACCCCACTGGCTCCATCTCTCCACCCCCCCAACCCCACTGGCTCCATCTCTCCACCCCACTATCTCCATCTCTCCCCCCCCCACCCCACTGGCTCCATCTCTCCACCCCCCCACCCCACTGGCTCCATCTCTCCACCCACCACCCCACTGGCTCCATCTCTCCCCCCTCCACCCCACTGGCTCCATCTCTCCACCCACCACCCCACTGGCCCCATCTCTCCCTTTCTTCACCCCCCCCCCCCTGGCTCCATCTCTCCACCCCCCGCCCCACTGGCTCCACCCCACTGGCTCCATCTCTCCACCCCCCCCCACCCCACCTCTCCACCCCCCCGGCTCCATCTCTCCCTTCCTCCACCCCCCCCACCCCACTGGCTCCATCTCTCCACCCCCCCACCCCACTGGCTCCATCTCTCCACCCCCCCACCCACCTCCATCTCTCTACCCCACTGGCTCCATCGCTCCACCCCCCCCACCCCACTGGCTCCATCTCTCTACCCCACTGGCTCCATCTCTCCACCCCCCCACCCCACTGGCTCCATCTCTCAGCCCCCCCCCCCCACCCACCCCACTGGCTCCATCTCTCCCTTTCTCGCAAGCAAGCAGGCACACATGCCACTTTCACACACACACACACACACACACATCCCACAGTCCTATGTCTCTCCATGTTAACCAATCAGCTTCCCAGAGGATTGTTGAAGGTAATTACATTTCATGCTGCCCATCAATCAAATGTCCAGCCAGGAATAAAAAATGTGGCATTTGACTCTAGACACCTCCTGGCTATCAACACATTACATCAGTCCCTCTCCCTCTCTCACCTCCTCTCCCCCTTCCCAGGGTAAATGTCCCCTACAGCAAAATGTGTGCTGGGTGGAGGGAGAAAGGGTGAGGGAGGGAGAATATGAAAGGCTATGTCCACCGGTAATGTGGAGCAGAGCATGCTGGGTGATCTCTAACTGAGAAGAAAGTAACTATAGAATGTACACAAGCCAACTGATACATTTCAGCCATCTCCTGTGATTGCCTTTGGTTAGCATTCTTTGTTTAGCCAAGGCCAGCGTGCGTCCTTCAGAAATGGGAGTTCATATTTCTTACACAGAGTGTGTTGTGGACGCACTCTGTGACGATGATGTAGTTTGCTTTGTTATGCTAATTCACGTTTTACTGCCAGCTAGCAACTGTACGCTTGCTTACTCTTGTTGTTTTTGCCATCTCATTTCAGACAGTTAGCATTTGATTGTGTAATATAACGTACACCAGTGCCTAGTTTAATATGCCCAGTGGTTGTATGGATGAACTGAATAGATGTGTATATGATGTATTTTGTTAGCTATGAGCCTTGTGGATGTAGCTATATATATATATATATATATATATATATATATATATATATATATATATATATATATATATATATACACACACATATATATACAGTGCCTTGCGAAGGTATTCGGCCCCCTTGAACTTTGCGACCTTCTGCCACATTTCAGGCTTCAAACATAAAGATATAAAACTGTATTTTTTTGTGAAGAATCAACAACAAGTGGGACACAATCATAAAGTGGAACGACATTTATTGGATATTTCAAACTTTTTTAACAAATCAAAAACTGAAAAATTGGGCGTGCAAAATTATTCAGCCCCTTTACTTTCAGTGCAGCAAACTCTCTCCAGAAGTTCAATGAGGATCTCTGAATGATCCAATGTTGACATAAATGACTAATGATGATAAATACAATCCACCTTTGTGTAATCAAGTCTCCGTATAAATCCACCTGCACTGTGATAGTCTCAGAGGTCCGTTAAAAGCGCAGAGAGCATCATGAAGAACAAGGAACACACCAGGCAGGTCCGAGATACTGTTGTGAAGAAGTTTAAAGCCGGATTTGGATGCAAAAAGATTTCCCAAGCTTCAAACATCCCAAGGAGCACTGTGCAAGCGATAATATTGAAATGGAAGGAGTATCAGACCACTGCAAATCTACCAAGACCTGGCCGTCCCTCTAAACTTTCAGCTCATACAAGGAGAAGACTGATCAGAGATGCAGCCAAGAGGCCCATGATCACTCTGGATGAACTGCAGAGATCTACAGCTGAGGTGGGAGACTCTGTCCATAGGACAACAATCAGTCGTATATTGCACAAATCTGGCCTTTATGGAAGAGTGGCAAGAAGAAAGCCATTTTTTAAAGATATCCATAAAAAGTGTTGTTTAAAGTTTGCCACAAGCCACCTGGGAGACACACCAAACATGTGGAAGAAGGTGCTCTGGTCAGATGAAACCAAAATTGAACTTTTGGGCAACAATGCAAAACGTTATGTTTGGCGTAAAAGCAACACAGCTGAACACACCATCCCCACTGTCAAACATGGTGGTGGCAGCATCATGGTTTGGGCCTGCTTTTCTTCAGCAGGGACAGGGAAGATGGTTAAAATTGATGGGAAGATGGATGGAGCCAAATACAGGACCATTCTGGAAGAAAACCTGATGGAGTCTGCAAAAGACCTGAGACTGGGACGGAGATTTGTCTTCCAACAAGACAATGATCCAAAACATAAAGCAAAATCTACAATGGAATGGTTCAAAAATAAACATATCCAGGTGTTAGAATGGCCAAGTCAAAGTCCAGATCTGAATCCAATCGAGAATCTGTGGAAAGAACTGAAAACTGCTGTTCACAAATGCTCTCCATCCAACCTCACTGAGCTCGAGCTGTTTTGCAAGGAGAAATGGGAAAAAATGTCAGTCTCTCGATGTGAAAAACTGATAGAGACATACCCCAAGCGACTTACAGCTGTAATCGCAGCAAAAGGTGGCGCTACAAAGTATTAACTTAAGGGGGCTGAATAATTTTGCACGCCCAATTTTTCAGTTTTTGATTTGTTAAAAAAGTTTTAAATATCCAATAAATGTTGTTCCACTTCATGATTGTGTCCCACTTGTTGTTGATTCTTCACAGAAAAATACAGTTTTATATCTTTATGTTTGAAGCCTGAAATGTGGCAAAAGGTCGCAAAGTTCAAGGGGGCCGAATACTTTCGCAAGGCACTGTATATATATATATATATATATATATATATATACACATATACATACATATACATATATATATATATATATATATATATATATATATATACATACACACATATACACACACACACACACACACTGAACAAAAATATAAAACGCAACTTGCAACAACTTCAGAGTTACAGTTCATATAAGGAAATCAGTCAATTGAAATAAATTCATTAGGCCCTAATCTATGAATTTTCCATTACTGGGCAGGGCACAGCGATGGGTGGACCTGGGAGGGCATAGGCTACCCACATGGAGCCAGGCTGAGCCAATCAGAATGAATTCTTCCGCACAAAAGGGCTTTATTACAGACAGAAATACTCCTCAGTTTCATCAGCTGTCTGGGTGGCTGGTCTGACAATCTTGCAGGTGAAGCCGGATGTGGAGGTCCTGGGCTGGCGTGGGTACACATGGTCTGCGGTTGTGAAGCCGTTTGGACATACTGCCTAATTCTCTAAAATGACTTTGGCCTCCATTCAGATAACATTAAATTATTTGCCAACAGCTCTGGTGGACATTCCTGCAGTCAGCATGCCAATTGCACACTCCCTCAAAACTTAGACTGTGTTGCGTTGTGACACAGTCTGTGGCATTGCGTTGTGACACAAAACTTTTGAATTGTTAGATACTACTGCACTGTTGGAGCTAGGAACACAAGCATTTCACTACACCCACAATAACACCTGCTAAATTCATGTACATTATGTCACCAATAAAATTAGATTTGAAAACTGCACATTTTAGAGTGGACTTTTACTGTCTCAGCACAAGATGCACCTGTGTAATGACCATGCCGTTTAATCAGCTCCTTGATATGCCACACCTGTCAAGTGGATGGATTATCTTGGCAAAGGAGAAATACTCACTAACAGGGATGTAAACAAATTTGTGCACATCTGAGAAATAAGCTTTTTGTGCATATGGAAAATGTCTGGGATATTTTATTTCAGCTCATGAAATATGGGACAAACACTTTACATGTTTCGTTCATAAACATTTTTTTATTCAAATTATTTTTGATTTATTTTTCTCCACAATTTTGTGACATTCAAATTACGATTTTGTTTCATCGCTGCAACTTCCCAATGGGCTCAGGAGAGGCGAAGATCGAGTCATGACCCTCCAAACTACGCTACATAACAACCGCCTGCTTAACCTGGAAGCCAACCGCACCAATGTGTCGGCGGAAACACCGCTCAACTGATGACAGAAGTCAGCCTGCAGGTGCCCGGCCCACCACAAGGAGTCGCTAGAGAACGATGAGCCAAGTAAAGCCCCCCCGGCCAAACCCTCCCCTTACCCGGACAACGCTTTGGCAATTGTGTGCCACTCTATGGGACTCCTGGTCACACGGGTCTGTAGTGACACCTCAAGCACTGCAGTGCCTTAGACCGCTGTGCCACTCGGGAGGACCGTTACGTTGATGTTTTTGTTCAGTATACAAGTTCATGCAGTTGTGTGAGGATGGTGCTGATGCAGTTGTGTGAGGATGGTGCTAATGCAGTTGTGAGAGGATGGTGGTGCTATGGTGCTGATGCAGTTGTGTGAGGATGGTGCTAATGCAGTTGTGAGAGGATGGTGCTGATGCAGTTGTGTGAGGATGGTGCTGATGCAGTTGTGTGAGGATGGTGCTGATGCAGTTGTGTGAGGATGGTGCTGATGCAGTTGTGTGAGGATGGTGCTCCACCCCTCTGATCTTTCATTGGTGAAATAGCAGCCATGTTATTCGGCTGTATTGTCTATCTATTGTAGCCCTATTATTGTTCATAGCCTACGTAATTTGAGGTTGTATTAAGATTAAACCTGCCATTTAGTATTGCATTTAATTTCCCCTTTTTCAGAACCACACTCTCTTGGTTAAAACATTTGACAAGCCATAGCTTAAAGTACCTTAACCCATACACTGTGCCGTTCCTGTGAATCAGCATTATTAAACCACCTCAACTGGAATGCTACCCGTCTTGTCCTCTTACAAGCACCTGTGAGAGAACACACTGTGATAAGAAAACCCTAAGAATACACAGTCTACTTCAGGGAGGGTGGTGCTGCCCATTTACTGTTTAACAGGGAAATTAAAAAGTTACATTTTTGCACACCGAGATCTCATTAATTGCCAAAGAAACATAAAAAAAAGTTTTTTACATTACGACGATAACGACATCATGAGCATGGCCACAAGTGTTCAGATAATCACGAGACTCACTTTTGTCATCATATTTACTGAATATCGGTCATCGACAGAATTATCACCCAATATCGATATATTGGTAAAAGGCCAATAATACCGGACATATATTGGTCAGGCACTAGTTTTCAAATAAAAATAATCCCTCTACACACTTCTAAAAGAGAACTCGCACTACTTCCCTGCCAAAGATACCCCTCTTTCAACTCATCAGTCATAGATCTCTCTCCATGCTCCTGAAAGACATATCCCTCTCTCTTTTCCTCTGCCAAAGATCTCCCTCTCTGTACTCCTCACTATCAGAAATCTAGTCTACTTCTCCCAGGCTATAAATGTGCAGCTACAGATCTCTCTCTGTGTCTCTATCAGTCCTCACTCTGCCAACAGCACTGGCAGCACAAAGCAGAGCAGAGCTTGGAAACGACTTACAGCTCCTCAACATTAACTCCGCAATGACAGAGATACAGAGGGGCCAAAAGCTTCCAGTGGAAGAAGAAAATCAACTTGGGTTTTCTTTTTCTTAACTATTAATGCAGGCAAATAAATGTTCAAGCCAGAAACACAAGAAGCTTCTTAAACCTACTGCTTCTACTAGTACAATATCAATAGTTTAAATAATTAATCAGGTAAAAACCTAAGAGGCCAAAACACTTGCTGGCTACTTCTATTAGAATATTGCATAAATAGTTAAAAAGGTGATGACAGTAAGACTACATACACAGTGTGTGTGTGCGCGCAGTGGTTGAGGTTATAACATACATAACTGTATGAATCCCCAGGGAACCTTCCCTAGAGCCTGTTTATGTATTCAGAGGGGTGTGTGTCAGGCAAAATCAATTCAGAGGGGAGTGTGTGTTGCAGACTAACGCATTCCTGTGGGAATTTGTGTGTGTTAGGCTTGCCATCTAGTTTGGTCTGTCCACACATCTTCCTTAGCCTCATATACTGCAGTGTGTCAAAAGCACTCTATCAAATCGCAACTCTAATCAAAATCCAAACAAACAAATCAATGACATCATCGCTGTGGAGAGAGAATATTAGGTCTCATTAGTGTTATGCAGTGCTTCTGCAGTTGGGATGACAACAATTCCTTAGAGTGGAGACTCCACAGAAACCTTGTCCCTATAAGGCAGCTAGTTCTCTCCTGTGAGGACTAGAAGAGGCATCATATCCACAAGAAAATCTATGTCCCCACTAGACATGTCCCCATTGTGAAGTCTCTACAGTACCATGTCCCCATAGTGAAGTCCCCACAGTGAAGTACCCACAGTCCCATGTCCCTACAGAACCATGTCCCCACAGTCCCATGTCCCCATAGTGAAGTCTCTACAGTCCCATGTCCCCATAGTGAAGTCTCTACAGTCCCATGTCCCCATAGTGAAGTCTCTACAGAACAATGTCCCCATAGTCAAGTCCCCACAGTCCCATGTCCCCATAGTGAAGTCTCTACAGTCCCATGTCCCCATAGTCAAGTCCCCACAGTCCCATGTCCCCATAGTGAAGTCTCTACAGTCCCATGTCCCCATAGTGAAGTCTCTACAGTCCCATGTCCCCATAGTGAAGTCTCTACAGTACAATGTCCTCATAGTCAAGTCCCCACAGTCCCATGTTCCCATAGTGAAGTCTCTACAGTCCCATGTCCCCATAGTGAAGTCTCTAGTCCCCATAGTGAAGTCTCTACAGTCCCATGTCCCCACAGTACAATGTCCCCATAGTGAAGTCTCTACAGAACCATTTCTCCACAGTTCCATGTCCCCATAGTAAAGTCTCCACAGTACATTGTCCCCATAGTGAAGTCTTTACAGTACCATGTCCCCATAGTGAAGTCTCTACAGTTCCATGTCCCCATAGTGAAGTCTTTACAGTACCATGTCCCTATAGTGAAGTCTTTACAGTACCATGTCCCCATAGTGAAGTCTCTACAGTACCATGTCCCCATAATGAAGTCTCTACAGTACCATGTCCCCATAGTGAAGTCTCTACAGTACCATGTCCCCATAGTGAAGTCTCTACAGTACCATGTCCCCATAGTGAAGTCTCTACAGTTCCATGTCCCCATAGTGAAGTCTTTACAGTACCATGTCCCCATAGTGAAGTCTCTACAGTACCATGTCCCCATAGTGAAGTCTTTACAGTACCATGTCCCTATAGTGAAGTCTCTACAGTACCATGTCTCCATAGTGAAGACTCTACAGTACCATATCCCCATAGTGAAGACTCTACAGTAACATGTCCCATAGTGAAGTACTGTACCCTGTCTTCACAAAACAACCGACTGGGAACACACTGGTTAAATCAAGGTCGTTTCCACATCATTTCAATGAAATTACGTTGAACCAAAGTGGAAAAGTCGGTGAAAAGACGTCTGTGCCTCTTCAGACCCTGTCCGTCTCCACAGCATTTTATTTCTTTACGTTGACTGAGCCTCATCTCCCTGTAGCTACTTGGCTCTAGACAGACTGGCGATGCAATGACTTGGTGGCAGGTGGTGTTGCGTACCACAGAGGCAATAAATCTAATCAGGACTGCTGATTAATGTGTCAAACGTCTTGGATAATAAATGGTTGTTGGGGAAGTCCCCACTCCGAGCGAGAGAGAAAGAATGAAAACAGTATGAGGAAACAGAGGATGGAAAGCCCTAAAAGAGAGCGAGACTGACAGACAGACAGACCGAGAGAGAGCGAGACGGACAGACAGACAGACCGAGAGAGAGCAAGACGGACAGACAGACAGACCGAGAGAGAGCGAGACGGACAGACAGACAGACAGACCGAGAGAGAGCGAGACGGACAGACAGACAGACCGAGAGAGAGCGAGACGGACAGACAGACAGACCGAGAGAGAGCGAGACGGACAGACAGACAGACCGAGAGAGAGCGAGACGGACAGACAGACAGACAGAGCGAGACGGACAGACAGACAGAGAGCGAGACGAGACAGACAGACAGACAGACAGAGAGAGAGCGAGACAGACAGACAGACCGAGAGAGAGCGACAGAGCGACAGAGCGACCGAGCGACCGACAGAACGAGCGACCGACAGAACGAGCGACCGACAGAACGAGCGACCAACAGAACGAGCGACCAACAGAACGAGCGACAGAGCGAGCGACCGACAGAGCAAGCGACAGAGCGAGCGACGACGAGCGAGCGACGAGAGCGAGCGAGCGACCGACAGAGCGAGCGACCGACCGACAGAGCGAGCGACCGACAGAGCGAGCGAGCGACCGACAGAGCGAGCGAGCGACCGACGAGCGAGCGAGCGACCGACCGACGAGCGACCGACCGAGCGACCGACCGAGCGACCGACAGAGCGAGCGAGCGACCGACAGAGCGAGCGAGCGACCGACAGAGCGAGCGAGCGACCGACAGAGCGAGCGAGCGACCGACAGAGCGAGCGAGCGAGCGACCGAGCGAGCGACCGACAGAGCGAGCGAGCGACCGACAGAGCGAGCGAGCGAGCGACCGACAGAGCGAGCGAGCGACCGACAGAGCGAGCGAGCGAGCGAGCGACCGACAGAGCGAGCGAGCGACCGACAGAGCGAGCGAGCGACCGACGACAGAGCGACCGACAGAGCGACCGACCGACAGAGCGAGCGAGCGACCGACAGAGCGAGCGAGCGACCGACAGAGCGAGCGACCGACCGACAGAGCGAGCGAGCGACAGAGCGACCGACAGAGCGAGCGACCGACAGAGCGAGCGACCGACAGAGCGAGCGACCGACAGAGCGACCGACCGACAGAGCGACCGACCGACAGAGCGACCGACCGACAGAGCGACCGACCGACCGACCGACAGAGCGACCGAGAGGCAGACCGACAGAGCGAGACAGACAGACCGAGAGAGAGCGAGACAGACAGACCGAGAGAGAGACAGAGACAGAGAGAAAGAGAGAGAGCTCCATCAGAAGAAAAACAACAGAGAGGATGAAGTTCAATCCCTCACATGATGGAGAATCAGTAGAAAATCCAGGTGGATTAGTTCAAAGGTACAAGCCGATCTAATAACAAAGGCTTTGTGTGTGTGTGTGCTGTTAGTGTGTGTGTGTGTGTGTGTGTGTGTGGTGTGTGTGTGGTGTGTGTGTGGTATGTGTAGTGTGTGTTTATGCTTGTGCTTTTTGTGGGCCTCCAGTAGACCAGGAAAGCATTCTGTGTAACCTACTGTATAATATCCTCGTACAGTAACAATGCTAACCACCTGTATTGTCTCTCTAAAGCCATCTAGTCTCTCAGCTGTTTGACCACCATTAACACAGACAAAGGAGGGGTGTGTTAATAAAGTTCTGAACTGACTGTGGATCAGATCTCACAGACAGAAGTCCCCAGCAAAACACAAGCAGCCTTTCTGAATTATAGATGGAGTTCAGTACAGAGCAAGTTTAGTACTGAGTGTCTGGCTACTCAGTTCACTGGTTCAAAAGGAACACAGTGGTCAACCTTGGCTATGGTGAATTTCTTCATAAATATTTTCCTCAATAGACCATGGGTTTCAATAACACCTCTGACAGGAGAGTGAGACACGTTTGTTTCCTGGACTGACTACTTTTTAAGTTGATATTTGTAGTTTAACATTCTTAACTGCACCAGAGGTAGGCCGTCATTGTAAATAAAAATTAGTTCTTAACTGACTTGCCTAGTTAAATAAAGGTTAAAGGGGGAAAAAAGAAGAGAAAAGTTGTTTTTAATTTAAATAAAATCAAGATGAAGTAATGTATACATGTATAATTAAACAGTGTTGGTGCCAGATGAATGTATACATGTATAATTAAACAGTGTTGGTGCCAGATGAATGTATACATGTATAATTAAACAGTGTTGGTGCCAGATGAATGTATACATGTATAATTAAACAGTGTTGGTGCCAGATGAATGTATAATGTATACATGTATAATTAAACAGTGTTGGTGCCAGATGAATGTATACATGTATAATTAAACAGTGTTGGTGCCAGATGAATGTATACATGTATAATTAAACAGTGTTGGTGCCAGATGAATGTATACATGTATAATTAAACAGTGTTGGTGCCAGATGAATGTATAATGTATACATGTATAATTAAACAGTGTTGGTGCCAGATGAATGTATAATGTATACATGTATAATTAAACAGTGTTGGTGCCAGATGAATGTATACATGTATAATTAAACAGTGTTGGTGCCAGATGAATGTATACATGTATAATTAAACAGTGTTGGTGCCAGATGAATGTATAATGTATACATGTATAATTAAACAGTGTTGGTGCCAGATGAATGTATACATGTATAATTAAACAGTGTTGGTGCCAGATGAATATATACATGTATAATTAAACAGTGTTGGTGCCAGATGAATGTATACATGTATAATTAAACAGTGTTGGTGCCAGAAGAATGTATAATGTATACATGTATAATTAAACAGTGTTGGTGCCAGATGAATGTATAATGTATACATGTATAATTAAACAGTGTTGGTGCCAGATGAATGTATACATGTATAATTAAACAGTGTTGGTGCCAGAAGAATGTATAATGTATACATGTATAATTAAACAGTGTTGGTGCCAGATGAATGTATAATGTATACATGTATAATTAAACAGTGTTGGTGCCAGATGAATGTATAATGTATACATGTATAATTAAACAGTGTTGGTGCCAGATGAATGTATACATGTATAATTAAACAGTGTTGGTGCCAGATGAATGTATAATGTATACATGTATAATTAAACAGTGTTGGTGCCAGATGAATGTATAATGTATACATGTATAATTAAACAGTGTTGGTGCCAGATGAATGTATAATGTATACATGTATAATTAAACAGTGTTGGTGCCAGAATAATGTATAATGTATACATGTATAATTAAACAGTGTTGGTGCCAGATGAATGTATAATGTATACATGTATAATTAAACAGTGTTGGTGCCAGATGAATGTATAATGTATACATGTATAATTAAACAGTGTTGGTGCCAGATGAATGTATAACGTATACATGTATAATTAAACAGTGTTGGTGCCAGATGAATGTATAATGTATACATGTATAATTAAACAGTGTTGGTGCCAGATGAATGTATAATGTATACATGTATAATTAAACAGTGTTGGTGCCAGATGAATGTATAATGTATACATGTATAATTAAACAGTGTTGGTGCCAGATGAATATTATTTGTCCTACTTCACTTTGTGAGTTTTGTAGAGTTGACAATATTGATCATTATTATTTTATGCTAATATTGTAACGCTTTGGCAATATGTACCTTATGTCATGCCAATAAAAGCAAATTGAGAGCGCGCAAGGAAGTGGCGAAAGAGAGTAGAGGGAGAGAGGAGAGTAGAGAGAAAGAGTAGAGAGAAAGAGTAGAGGGAGAGAGGAGAGTAGAGAGAAAGAGTAGAGAGGCGGGTAGAGAAAGAGGAGAGAGGCGGGTAGATAGAAAGAGAGGGAGAGAGTAGAGAGAAAGAGTAGAGGGAGAGAGGCGGGTAGAGAGAAAGAGTAGAGGGAGAGAGGAGAGTAGAGAGAAAGAGTAGAGGGAGAGAGGCGGGTAGAGAGAAAGAGTAGAGGGAGAGAGGCGGGTAGAGAGAAAGAGTAGAGGGAGAGAGGCGGGTAGAGAGAAAGAGTAGAGGGAGAGAGGCGGGTAGAGAGAAAGAGGAGAGGGAGAGAGGAGAGTAGAGAGAAAGAGTAAAGGGAGAGAGGCGAGTAGAGAGAAAGAGTAGAGGGAGAGAGGAGGGTAGAGAGAAAGAGTAGAGGGAGAGAGGCGGGTAGAGAGAAAGAGTAGAGGGAGAGAGGCGGGTAGAGAGAAAGAGTAGAGGGAGAGAGGAGAGTAGAGAGAAAGAGTAGAGGGAGAGAGGCGGGTAGAGAGAAAGAGTAGAGGGAGAGAGGCGGGTAGATAGAAAGAGTAGAGGGAGAGAGGCGGGTAGATAGAAAGAGTAGAGGGAGAGAGGCGGGTAGAGAGAAAGAGTAGAGGGAGAGAGGAGGGTAGAGAGAAAGAGTAGAGGGAGCGAGGCGGGTAGAGAGAAAGAGTAGAGGGAGAGAGGCGGGTAGAGAGAAAGAGTAGAGGGAGAGAGGAGAGTAGAGAGAAAGAGGAGAGGGAGAGAGGCGAGTAGAGAGAAAGAGTAAAGGGAGAGAGGCGAGTAGAGAGAAAGAGTAGAGGGAGAGAGGCGGGTAGAGAGAAAGAGTAGAGGGAGAGAGGCGGGTAGAGAGAAAGAGTAGAGGGAGAGAGGCGGGTAGAGAGAAAGAGTAGAGGGAGAGAGGAGAGTAGAGAGAAAGAGTAGAGGGAGAGAGGAGAGTAGAGAGAAAGAGGCGGTTAGAGAGAAAGAGTAGAGGGAGAGAGGAGAGTAGAGAGAAAGAGTAGAGGGAGAAAGGCGAGTAGAGAGAAAGAGTAGAGGGAGAGAGGAGAGTAGAGAGAAAGAGTAGAGGGAGAGAGGCAGGTAGAGAGAAAGAGTAGAGGGAGAGAGGCGGGTAGAGAGAAAGAGTAGAGGGAGAGAGGCGGGTAAGAGAGAAAGAGTAGAGGGAGAGAGGCGGGTAGAGAGAAAGAGTAGAGGGAGAGAGGCGGGTAGAGAGAAAGAGTAGAGGGAGAGAGGCGGGTAGAGAGAAAGAGTAGAGGGAGAGAGGCGGGAGATAGAGAGAAAGAGTAGAGGGAGAGAGGAGAGTAGAGAGAAAGAGTAGAGGGAGAGAGGAGAGGAGAGAGAAAGAGTAGAGGGAGAAAGGCGAGGAGAGAGAAAGAGTAGAGGGAGAGAGGAGAGTAGAGAGAAAGAGTAGAGGGAGAGAGGAGAGTAGAGAGAAAGAGTAGAGGGAGAGAGGAGAGAGAGAGAAAGAGTAGAGGAGAGAGGAGAGGAGAGAGAAAGAGTAGAGGGAGAAGAGAGAGTAGAGAGAAAGAGTAGAGGGAGAGAGGAGAGTAGAGAAAGAGTAGAGGGAGAGAGGAGAGTAGAGAAAGAGTAGAGGGAGAGAGGAGAGTAAAGAGAGGAGAGGGAGAGAGGAGAGTAGAGAGAGAGGAGAGTAGAGAGGGTAGAGAGAGTAGAGAGAGAGAGAGAGTAGAGAGAGAGGAGAGTAGAGAGAGAGGAGAGTAGAGAGAGTAGAGGGAGAGAGAGAGAGAGAGAGAGAGAGAGAGAGAGAGGGAGAGAGGAGAGAGAGAGAGTAGAGAGAGAGAGGAGAGAGTAGAGAGGAGAGAGAGAGAGAGAGGAGAGTAGATGAGAGTAGAGGGAGAGAGGAGAGAAAGAGAGAGGAGTAGAGGGAGAGAGAGAGAGAGTAGAGGGAGTACAGAGGAGAGAGAGAGGAGAGAGAGAGAGGGGAGAGTAGAGAGAGAGTAGAGAGAGTAGAGAGAGTAGAGAGGAGAGAGAGAGAGAGAGAGAGAGGAGAGAGAGAGAGAGAGAGAGTAGAGAGAGAGTAGAGGGAGAGAGAGGGGAGAGAGTAGAGGGAGAGAGTAGAGTAGAGAGAGGAGAGAGAGAGAGGAGAGAGAGAGGAGAGAGAGAGAGAGAGGAGAGAGAGAGTAGAGAAGAGAGGAGAGTGGGGAGAGTAGAGAGAGGAGAGTAGAGAGAGGAGAGGGAGAGTAGAGAGAGTAGATGGAGAGAGGGAGAGAGATGGAGTAGAGGGAGAGAGAAAGAGAGAGGGAAAGAGGAGAGAGAAAGACAGAGGAGAGGGATAGAGGAGAGAGGAGAGAGAGAGAGTAGAAGGTGGGGAGAGTAGAGTAGAGAGAGGGAGTAGAGAGAGTAGAGGGAGAGAGTAGAGGGAGAGAGTAGAGGGAGAGAGTAGAGAGAGTGGGAGAGAGTAGAGGAGTGAGGGGAGAGAGATAGAGAGAGAGAGAGAGAGAGAGAGAGAGGGAGAGAGTAGAGAGAGAGAGAGAGAGAGGAGAGAGAGAGAGAGTTAGTCATATGGAGGACTGTACACTTGCTCAAAAAAATAGAACACTTGAACAAGCACGATGTAACTTCAAGTCAATCACACTTCTGTGAATCAAACTGTCCACTTCAGGAAGCAACACTGATTGACAATAAATTTCACATGCTGTTGTGCAAATGCAATAAACAACCAGGTTGAATTTATAGGCAATTAGCAAGACACCCCCAATAAAGGAGTGGTTTTGCAGGTGGTCACACAAGACCACTTCTCAGTTCCTATGCTTCCTGGCTGATGTTTTGGTCACTTTTGAATGCTGGCGGTGCTTTCACTCATGGTAGCATGAGCGGTCTGCAGACCCACACAAGTGGCTCAGGTAGTGCAGGTAGTCCAGGATGGCACATCAATGCGATCTGTGGCAAGAAGGTTTGCTGTGTCTGTCAGCGAAGTGTCCAGAGCATGGAGAAACCGGCTCCCAGGAGACAGGCCAGTACATCAGGAGACGTATGAAGGAGGCCGTCAGAGGGCAGCAGCCCAGCAGCAGGACCGCTCCTCCCGCATTTGTGCAAGGAGGAGCAGGAGAGCACTGCCAGAGCCCTGCAAAATGACCTCCAGCAGGCCCACAAATTTTCATGTGTCTGCTCAAACGGTAGGAAACAGACTTCCATGAGGGTGGTATGAGGGCCTGATGTCCACAAGGTGGGGGGTGTGCTTACAGCCCAACACCGTGAAGAGGAAGAAGATTGGCAAATTCGCCACTGGCGCCCTGTGTTCTTCACAGATGAAAGCAGGTTCACACTGAGCACATGTGACAGACGTGACAGAGTCTGGAGACGCAGTGGAGAACGTTCTGCTGCCTGCAACATCCTCCAGCATGATTGGTTTGGAGGTGGTCAGTCATGGTGTGGGGTGGCATTTCATTTAATTTCTTTCCTCCATGTGCTCGCCAGAGGTAGCCTGACTGCCATTACGTACCGAGATGAGATCCTCAGACCCCTTGTGAGACCATATGCTGGTGCGGTTGGCCCTGGGTTCCGCCTAATGCAAGACAATGCTAGACCTCATGTGGCTGGAGTGTGTCGGCAGTTCCTGCAAGAGGAAGGCATTGATGCTATGGACTGGCCCGCCCGTTCCCCAGACCTGAATCCAATTGAGCACAACTGGGACATCATGTCTCGCTCCATCCACCAACGCCACATTGCACCACAGACTGTCCAGGAGTTGGCGGATGCTTCAGTCCAGGTCTGTGAGGAGATCCCTCAGGAGACCATCCGCCACCTCATCAGGAGCATGCCCAGGCGTTGTAGGGAGGTCATACAGGCACGTGGAGGCCACACACACTACTGAGCCTCATTTTGACTTGTTTTAAGGACATTACATCAAAGTTGGATCAGCCTATATTGTGGTATTCCACTTTAATTTTGAGTGTGACTCCAAATCCAGACCTCCATGGGTTGATAAATGTGATTTCCATTGATCATTTTTGTGTGATTTTGTGTCAGCACATTCAACTATGTAAAGTATTTAATAAGAATATTTCATTCATTCAGATCTAGGATGTGTTATTTTAGTGTTCCCTTTATTTTTTTGAGCAGTGTATTTCTCCAGGTGATTCGTGAGGACTACAGCTGTCCCACACAGCCCCTCCCACTACGACACATACAACCTGACTGCAGCCTAACCACTGGCAATGATGGTGTGTGCGTCTGTCTGTGTGAAACCAATGCAGCTGCGGTATTTAAAATCTGGAGAGGGTCCTTAATGAAGGTAACAGCACTAACGGCAGCTTCCTTATGCTGTCCCATGGCTCAAGGTGCTTCACGACAGAACACACAAATACACTAGTATTCCTATCCATCACACTAACACAGGTCTACAATTATAACTCGCTCAACAAAGTGCATCATTTTCTCTTGCACAGCACAGCAGTGTCACAAAGAGAGTTCTAAGTCTGGCAGCAGCTCAGTAAATTGTACAAATGAAATTGAACAGAAAAAGCCAGTAGGTAGAATAGCATCCTCGAAGCCCACTTTCTGAAATATGGAGTCCTAGTGGATTACTGTGAGGCCTAGAATTCTGGAGCTCTGTTGATATGAATGTGCTTTTAAAGAAGCTGAAGGTGGTGGTTTAGAAAAAGGGAAACAAGACATTCTAGTACGAAGAACGACACATGACTGCATAAATCCTCACAGCCAGGAGTGAAATGATGAAGTCAAAACGTAATGTTAAAGTGATAAATGCCCTGCAGGGCTTCTATTGATATGAACAAATAATAAACACCAGAAGCGGAGCGCCTTATTGCGTTTCATTCATCTCAAACTCTCAGTTCCAAACCATTAAACAAACATCGATGGTACATTATCATTCTAGAAGGAGGCTCTGCTTTCTCTCACTCCTGTCTCCCAAGGACGCGTTAATGACACGTCTCTATGGTTGACCTGACTGAGTGACTCATGATGACATATCTGTGGCTCTCCGCCTGTTGATTACAGTTATTTGACTGAATGACTCATGATAACATATCTGTTGGCTCTGCCACTGTAATTTCACCTGACTGAGTGACTCATGATGATAACATATCTGTTGGCTCTGCCACTGTAGTACTTCACCTGACTGAGTGACTCATGATGATAACATATCTGTTGGCTCTGCCACTGTCATTCATCTGACTGAATAAACTCACAGATAACATATCTGTTGGCTCTGCCACTATGATTTCACTGACTGAGTGACTCATGATAACATATATCTTGGCTCTCCCACTGTAATTTCATCTGACTGAATGACTCATGATAACATATCTGTTGGCTCTGCCACTGTAATTTCATCTGACTGAGTGACTCATGATAACATATCTGTTGGCTCTGCCACTGTAATTTCACCTGACTGAGTGACTCATGATAACATATCTGTTGGCTCTGCCACTGTAATTTCACCTGACTGAGTGACTCATGATAACATATCTGTTGGCTCTGCCACTGTAATTTCATCTGACTGAGTGACTCATGATGATAACATATCTGTTGGCTCTGCCACTGTAATTTCATCTGACTGAGTGACTCATGATAACCTCTGTTGGCTCTGCCACTGTAATTTCATCTGACTGAATGACTCATGATAACATATCTGTTGGCTCTGCCACTGTAATTTCATCTGAATGGGTGACTCATGATAACATATCTGTTG